>NW_023503029.1:0-2152 GCF_014461135.1 Mycena indigotica | reverse complement strand
GAGTTCGGTGGAAGAGATAACGCCGCCAGAGAAGACGACGACGGCCGAAAGGGCAAACGAGGGCGGGAGGAGCCGGAAGAGGAGTCGTGAGCCACCAAAAGCTGCCCAAGAAGGCGAAGAAGGGCAAGCCCACTCGCGAGCAGGACGATGAGTCTGTCGAGGAACTTCGCACCGCCAACTAAATCGAGGCAGAAGGCGATAGCGAAACTGACCGCGGTCGCAGCGCTTCAGAAAGCGAGCAAGTCTAAGGCGGGCGACGTAGCGGGAGAGGAGGAAAGCTCTGTCGAGGGAGGTCGCGCCGCCTACAACGAAGTCGAGGAAAGCCAAGCGCGCGCGCGAGGAGACAGAGGCCGAGGCGGAGGGGGGAGGCGGACGCGGTCCCGAAGGCGAAGAAGCCCCAAAAGAAGAAGAAAAAGGCGAAGGAGGATGTTTGGTGCGTGTTTTGTTTTTTCTCACTGGGTGATATGCTGAAGCGTTGCGTTAGAAGGTTGTTAGTCGGTAGCTGTCGGGCATGTCCAATATCATCTTGCTGGCCTTCCGTCGCTTGCTCTGCAAATGCACCCTCCTCTTTCCCTTTCCCTGCTTCGCTCGTGCCGGTTCTAGTTGCGCCTTCGTTCTTGACATATACCGGATGCCCGCGTCAAACCTTCCGTTGCAAGGCCCGCTCTCCGTTTATCCCGTCCTTTTCGTGCCCACCATTGACGCTGTTGCAGCTGTAAGTCCGTGCGGGCATTCCGACGAAGGATCTGTCGAATAGCTGCCCGCGCAGATCTCCCTCGCTCAACTTCCCCCAGAGGAAGGGCACGGGTGAGTATCGCCTTGTTGTGATTGGTGCGCTTGCGTATCCTTGCGACACCGTCGTTGACTTGATTACAGCGCGTTCGTTAGGTGCATTGAAGGTCATCACCGACGATTCGGTGCTCAATCTACGCAAGGTTTGATTGGTGTGTGTATTCCCCGTGACTTCTCGTCTTCCTCTAATCTTCTCGACAGCCCCCCCCCCGCATTCTCGTTGACCTTCGTTTCATGCTGGAAGTAAGCGCCTTCTCGTGGATCCCTTCCTGCTCATGGCTGCCGCTGACGATGTTTCAGATAGGCAATCGTGCTGGCCCTACAATCTCGATAGAATCCACGCGGAATTGCCAGGTCGGAGTCGAAGGCGACTTGTTTGCTGAGATCTGACTGAGCCTCTCGTGGGACATCAGTGAGCGTGAGGATTCTTACATCGCCGGCGTTGACCTGCTTACAGCGCCGCTCGTTGTTGGGCCTTGAATCTCGTCGCCGACGATTTTGAAAGACGTGTGTATCTCCGTATTGCTGATCGTGTTCGTGGCTAACCTAGCTATAGTTACAGCCGGGAAGTAAGCTGCACAGACGGAGGGGCGACGAAATATCGAGCAAGACCCGGAGGCATTCGGTCTGTGTGTTCTGATGCATATTCTCGTTCGATGTTCCTCACAGTTATGTTATCCAGGACAGGTCTCCTGCGACCGGCACCGCTAATGTGGCTTCGCTCGCGGTAGCGTCAAAGGGCTTGGAAGGCGAGTGAGTCGATTTCCTTCGCTGTGACAACGCCTTCAGTTCTGCACGCAGGTATTTCTGCCGTAGAATATACCCGCGTTTATGTGAGTCAGTCTTTCGGCGCTCGCTGGACAAAATCATTGACGCGCCAAGGCAGTTGACCAGTAGCGAGGTATTGGCTTGCTGATTGAATGCCGCAGGACACGAGAACATGTCCCAAGTACAGCGTCTGCCATGGGTATCGGGTGCGCGGCATGAAGGACGTGTACGCATTGACCTTCATTCTCGAGTCAAGAAGCAATGTCCCATGCGGAGATTGCCTCGTCTGCATAGTCTTATCTTCGAGGTATTGAGTACTTTTTCTGCCTGTCTTGTCAGACAACGGTGCTCAAGATGACAGTTTATCTTCAATCGGGTTATCCGTCATTCGTATTTGCATCTGGTATCTGACGCTAGCCTGCGGAGGACTTGTCGTCAACGAGAGTTCACTTTTGGGCGTTAGGGTTAGGGTTAGGGTTAGGGTTAGGGTTAGGGTTAGGGTTAGGTTAGGGTTAGGGTTAGGGTTAGGGTTAGGGTTAGGGTTAGGGTTAGGGGTTAGGTTAGGGTTAGGTTAGGGTTAGGTTAGGGTTAG
>NW_023503028.1:0-11460 GCF_014461135.1 Mycena indigotica | reverse complement strand
TATAGAATTTTTGTATCATCTTTTTTTTTTAACAATCTATAGAGAGAGATATTCTTTATATATTTATGTTTCTCTTTAGATAAATTTATTTAAGCTTTTCTTTTTTTTAAATTTTATTTATCGGAATCTTTTTTATATTACTCTTCTATTTTTTGAGTTTTATTTAGTTTAGATTTTTATTAGAATAATTGTTATTGGATTAGTTATTCTATTGATATTTTGATGTTCGGGGCGTACGACGGAGCATCTTTTTAAATCCTTTTTTTTATAATAAACATAAATTATTAACATGTTTAAAACTTTTTTTGGAACTCCTTTGAGAACTGTTTCTAGTACTGGATCTTTTCTTACGATGGCTGCTTATGTTGAAAGTAAATTGAATCCAAGTACTAAAATTATTGTTGATAATTTTAATAATCAGATTGAAGGTTATAGAAAAGAAACACTAGATGTTAAATATGAACAAATGATTGATCAGCGGACGAATGAATCTTGTTATGATTCATTAAATGACACTATTAATAAATCTAAAGAATTTTTTCAAAATAGTATTGATAAATCAAATTCTTCTGATTATTATTTTAATAAAGGTTTAGAAAAATTACAAGAAGCCACTGATATTATTAAAAATTGCAGAAAATCTAAATTTATGGATGATTCAAATGATTTAATTAATAAATTAAACGATTTTATACATAATTTAAATTCTGAACAATTATTAGCTCTTTGTAATTTATTCTGTTGTATTACTATTTTATTATTTTTAATTAATTTAATAAGTATATATTATAGTGAATATCTAATTAAATATTTCCAATTAGAAGATAAAAATACTTGACTAGCTAAATTTATTTTAATTAGAAGAAAATTTAACACTTTATATTTTGGATATAATTTATTAATTATAATAGGTTTATTATTTGCACTTCTTTTTGTAAACTTTTTAGGATTATTTTATTAGTTTGTTCTAGATATTTGATATATTGATAATTTTATTGATATAAAATGATATTTTTGTTGTAGCTACTCAATTGATTTTATTAAATGATTTTCTTTATTTAACCTATTAAATTGAAGATTAAAATTTAAAAAATATTATTTAAATTTTCTTTTTATTTTGTAATCGATATAGGTGGTATTAATAATCTAGTATTATTTAAAATTAATCGAAAAAAATAAATGTAAAGTTCAAATATTTATTATATATGGTTTTATATTTGAATTATTAACCCCACGGTAACCTGAGATTAGCTCCCCGTGCTGTTACTGGATATATATTTATTAAATAATAAATTTAACTAAAGTCTCACAATGTTTTAATATTGTAAAATATATTAATATACATTTAAAAATAAGGAAATAAGAAATAACCTTATAAAAAAATAATTTCTTTTTATAAAAATTACAAATAAAAAAAAATGAATAATAATAATTTGACACATGAAATTGAATATCCATTAATGAGTGGTAATGATTTTATAATTTTAGCTTGTTTTACTAGAAGTTTTGATGAAAGTCATATAAAAAAATGGTAGATGCCATTTAATTAGTTCAATAGTTTTAAGCAGATATCATCTATATAATAAGGAATTCAAAGAATGTTTACAAATTGATCCTAGTATTATTAGAGAAATGGTAGATGATAATAGAACCAAATTTATATTTATGGTTGAAAATCAGGAAGATTTAGGTAATGGTAAAAATTATGAAAAAACTGAAATTCCTGATTCTAATATTATAGAAATTCGAATTTCATATAATTTTTTAATTGGTTGTTTCATAGATGAAAATACAGGATTGTATTCCGATATATTTGGTAAATTAAATGAAAAATATAAGGATAATAGTGCTATTTATACAAGCTCTTTATTTGTATTTAAAAATGTGTATTGAAGTAATATTGTTTTATTTTTTAAATTAGGAGGTATAGACATAAGTGGAGGTACTACATCTAAACGTCATATTTTGGATAATACTTCAATATTGTTATATGATTTTTTAACCTTGTTTTACAGTAATACAAATTTTATTAAAAAATATATTATTTATGAAAGTTTAAAAAATGAATCTCATTTATTATCTAGTACTTTATCTTTAGAATATTATTCTAAATTGGAAATATTAAAAAATAAATTAATAGAAAGTCCTAATTTAGAACAAATTAATATTGAAAATTTATTAACGGAGTTAGTAATTGAAAATAGTTTAACAAAATATAAAAATTTACCTATTAATTTTATTGTAACAGGTTTAGTTATAGGATATAGATTAATTAAAGCTAATTTAATTGAAAAATATAAAGAAAATTTAAATAATTTGAAAAGTCTGTTGGAAAATAAAGAAAGAGAATGTTTAAAATTAAAATCAGATTTAGATATAGAATTAAGTTATAAATCGGTATCAACAAAACATATGTCTAATAAAACTAAAAAGAAATTTAAAAAAACAGCCAAAGATAATTTAAGTAAAGATAATAAAATGATTAAAAAAGATATAATTACAGTTATAGAAAGAATTGAAAAAGAAATGGTATATTTAAAGAATGAAATATCTAAAGAGGAAGAAATATTAAAAATTAAATTAAAAGAATTAGAAGGTAAAAGTCTTAAAGAGTTAAATGATATTAATTTAAAATATCAGAATTTAAATTATAAACCAAAAAAAAATCTATTGACTAAAAATTTATTTAAAATTAGTAATAAATTGATAAAAAGAGAATATAGTACTGTTTCTAGAAAATTAGTTGAAAATGAAAAAGAATATAAAGTATTACAATTTGACAGTGAAAATAGTTTTGTTTCATCTTTAAAAAGTATGGTATGTAAACTAAATAAAAATAGTACTAATCAAGATAAAGAAAAAATACAAATAGAAATTGAAAATTTTATTTATAATCATGAACTAGATTACGTTAATTACCTAATTTCAATAAATAAAGAAAATAAATATAGTGCATTAAATATTAAAATTATCAAAGATTGAAGTTTTAAATTAGATAAAGCTTTGTCTGATTTTTTAGATCCTTATATAAAAAATAATTATCAAAAATTAATTGATAATGTAAGAAAAAATACTAATATTAGTTATATTCTTATAATAATTTTATTTTTTAAATTTTTAGAATATGATAGAAATAAATATGAAAGTGATAATTTAAATATAGATAATAGTTTAATAAGTTTAATTCTTATAATTATTATTAGATTATTAAGTTATAATCCGAATTATCCCGGTGGATTTATTAAACAGCACGAGTTAATAACTATTATAAGTAAACATATAGTTAGAAAATTAAGTACTGAAACTGTTTTTTTAGATAAATTAATTGGTGAGAGTGTTAATAAGGATAATTTAAATTTACTAAAAAAATTTTATCTAGAAAATGTTATAGATATGGCTGAAGAGATAAAATTTTCATTAGGTAATACTTTAATAAGTGTTGTAAGTGAAAATACTGATTTATTAAAAATGGATAACGCAGTGTATGACCTTAAGGATAAAAAAAAATATATAAATATCACTATTTCAGATAAATATAGAGAAACGTTAGTTAATTATTCCTTAAATCCAATTATTTTACCTATGTTGGTAATACCTAAAGAATGAAAATTTATTGAGAATAGTAAAGGTATTTTAACAAAAGGAGGTTATTTAACAGAAAAAATGCATAGATTAGTATATCATAGAGAATTTGTTAAGAAAAGTTTAAAAAACTTAATGAAGAGTGATATAAATCAAATTCAAATTAATACTATAAATTATTTAAATAAACAAACTTATAGAATTAATAAAACAATACTTGAATTTATTAAAAAAGAATTTAACAAAGATAATAGTTTAATTTTTAAAGGATTAAATAGAATTCATCCTTTAACTAAAGATATTTCTAATATTAAAAATGAGAATTTAAAAAAAGAAATATTATCGCATAATTCAAAATTTTATTTAAATAAAAATATTTTAGAAATTGCAATTATTTTTGAAAATACTAGTTTTTATTTTCCTCACTTTATGGATTTTAGAGGGCGTATTTATTCTAATGTAAATTATTTTAATTATCAAGGTTCAGATTTAGCTAGAGGATTAATAGAGTTTGAACATGGAGAAATATTAGATAAAGATTCTATTTTTTATGTTTATCAAGCTTTAGCTAACACTACTGGTAAAAGTAAATTAAATATTAATAATAAAAATAAAAGAGGTTTAAATATACTTAATGATTTGATAGATTATGATATTAATTATTTATTGGATAATTATGAAAATATAAGTATATTAAAAGATTTATTAATAAACAATGATGAATCGGTACAATTTTTAAGTTTACTAATAAGTTTAATAAAATGTAAGAAAGATGATACACAAAAATTTCATACTCCTATTTGCTTTGATGCTACTTGTAGCGGTATGCAACATTTGTCTGCTTTATTTGCAGATGTAGATTTAGCTAGAATGAGTAATGTTATTAGCGATGATAGGGACTTACCCTTGGATGTTTATACAGAAGTAAGTAAAACTGCTGAAAAGATGATAGTTAACTTAAATGATTCTAAAACGAAAGATGTTTTATTAAAGTTAAATCTAGATAGAAAAATATTAAAGAGACCAGTAATGACTATACCTTATAGTGTTTCTTTAAATAGTATGAAAGATCAACTTATTTCTGAAGGTTTTTTTAGTGAAAGCTGAGAAACATTAAATAACCATAAAAATAAACAACCCTTTTTATACTGTTTTGAAGGATGAAAACCTTAAAAATATAAAGGATAAAAATTTAATTTTAACTGCTCATGATTTTGGTGTTCTAAGTTATATTTTATATACTGCAATTTATGAAAGAATTCCTTCACTAAAAATATTTATAAATTTTTTAAAAGATTTAATATTCTTTTTATCTAAAATAGATAAAACATTTTTTTGAATTACACCTGCTGGTATGAAAATATATATTTCGTATAGAAAAAATATTACTAAACAAATAAAAAATTTATACGATAATCAAAAAAGAATATCTATTTCTCTACCAACTACCGGTTTAGATGCTAAACATAACATTAGAGGATTTATACCTAATCTCATACATTCTTTAGATGCTGCTAATATTCACTTATTAGTGAGTGATTTAATAAACATTAAAATTAAAGATAAAAATATAAATTTGCTTACAATTCATGATTGCTTCGGTACCACTCCAGGATTTATGAAAATAGTGAATGATAGAGTAAAATTAACCTTTATAAAGTTATATTTTGATATTAATTATTTAGATGATATGTATGTTAGCTTTTTAAAACAAATTGAAAGTTTTTATAATATTGAGTCTGAAACAATAATAGAAAATGAAATAAAAATAACTAAACAATATGTAGAAATTAAAAATGATAAAGATGAAATAGAGAAATACTATATTCCAAATAAGCCTAATATTATTAATAAAAAAGAAATTAAAGAAATTTTTATTAAAGGAATAACTAACTCTTTATACTTTATAAATTAAATAATTTATTTAGATCTAAATTTCGCTACGTGCACGTTGAATTAAAATAAATAACTTATTAAATTAAGTTTTTGACCTTTATCTAGTTAACTAGATAAAGGTTTTTTTTTTATTTAAAATACACTCTATCTATTCATGGTAACGTAACCTAAAAAAAAATCCATATCTATAATTCAGAATATGGAGAAAAAAATATTATATATTTTTTTTTATAATTTTAAGTATAACAATTAATTCAACTTAATTTATTAAATATGAAATTTTTAGAATATATTCCTTAAGATTATAATCTTTATTTAAATTATCATTAATATCTGGATACTTTTTATTAATAATAGTCACAGTTTTAACATTAATATTATCGAAACTTATTTTATTTCAGGAAATACCTATAAATTTGTAAAGTTTTTTATAGTATTATGAATTAATTTTTATTCTTAAATATTTTTTAAAAAAATAGAACTTAATTATTTGTATAAGTATAAGTTTAACACAATTAAGATAATAATTTTAAAAGAGATAAAAATATGTATTATTTTAACTGTTTTATCTACACTAATTTACTAGTCTTTTTACTTTTATATTATAACCTTTTACTGAAAATATTTTTATAAAGTTAAGTTAGATTTAGTAATATCGCTATATTATTTTTCAGCAAGAATATAGTGAAAAAAAAAAAAAAGTTGAATTTAAATAAAAAATATAAAATAAACATGAAAAAATATACTTTAACTCCTAATACTTATAAAATTTTAGGTAAAAAAATACATTTTAGAGCTACAAAAAATAATGAATATCCAAATAATGAACCCAATAATAATTTTACAATTTTAGTAGATAATAGTGTTAAAGAGTCTATGATAAACAGAAAAAATGGAATATATCAAATATTTGGAAATATTTTTTTTAAAGAAAATATAATTAATAACTCAATTGTAACAAATGAAAACTTTTTAAATAAATTAACTAAACTTTTAGAATATTTATATGATAATAATGAATTTGTAAGATTTAAACTATATTTCTTAAATATACCAGAAGGAAATGCTATAATAAAAACAGATAAATTAATGTTACATTTAAATAAATTTCCTATAGAATATATTATTAATGAAGAAAATATAACAAGATTTTATAAGAATATAGGTTTAATAAATGTAAGTTGTATTATAGTTATATTATCCTTAAGCGATATTTAATAATTTAAGAAAAATAGCTAATGATATAAATAAGGATATAAATAAAAATATAAAAATTATAAATGAAAATGTCCATAAAGACTTAAATAATACTATAATTAATTTTAATAAAAAATATGAATTTGAATCTGAGATCCTTTTGATCATTTATGCTGAATTTTTTAATAAAGATATTATGAATATATAAATTAAAACAAGATTTTAATTTATAAATATTTGTCTTTACTTTTTAATTAGGTTAGTGAGGAAGTATAATTTTATACTTTTTATCACTATTATAATATTATAATATCTAAATTAAAACTATTACATTAAAAAAAAACTTAACGATCTTTAAAAGATTGTTAAGCTAAAAAAAAAAAGATTTTATTTTTATATCTTTTTATTTTTTATAACTAAAATTTTAATAATAAATATATTTATTGTTTGGAGTTTTTTACGCTATAATCTCGCTCAATTATTTTTATTTCACCATCAAAAATATCTTTTATGAATACTGTTTGTTTAATTGTAAGATTTTTACCGTTATATAAATCAATAAAATCTTCATAAGATATTTTATTTTTATTTATACCTTTTGATTTTATTATTATTTCATTTTTAGTTGTTTTAAAAGCATACAATTTTGGAGATATGAAGTAACCTTCAATTATATCATGTTCTAGCTTAAAAGCTCCTAATTTAGTAGAGGAAACTAGTTCGTTAGGTAAAGGGTTTTGTAAATAAATTGAGTCAGTATCGCTATAAAATAATTTATTACCGGCCATATTTTTATAGGGCATAAGTTTGTTATGACCATATGCTGTAATAAAAGCAGCTACAGGTATAGAAGAAGATATACCTTTTGTTTTATTTAATAATTTATTTAAAGATTTTTTTTCCGAATTTGTATTAATTATTGTATATTCATTTATAGCTTTTAATAATTCAGTACTAATATTTTTATTGTATCTAATTATTATTTTAGTGTTTATTTCTCTCATAAATAAAATATTTTTATTTAGCATTTTTTTTTGAAGCCTGATCTTTATTTATAATTTCAAGTTTATTTTCAAAATTACGCATAGCCATTCGACCGTA
This sequence comes from Mycena indigotica, assembly GCF_014461135.1. NCBI lineage: Eukaryota > Fungi > Basidiomycota > Agaricomycetes > Agaricales > Mycenaceae > Mycena > Mycena indigotica. The sequence continues at coordinate 3,684 of NW_023503028.1, read as the reverse complement.
TAAAGAATTTAATAGTAATTTAAATATAAAGTTAAGTGTTTGGTTACCGTTTTGTTTACCCTTAATTCTAGCCTCAAATAGAGTTTTTACAAATTTATTAAATAAATTATTACATTTATCAAATTTAAATCCTCCATTGATGTTTATTTTATAACCATATTTAATAGATTCTTTTAACAATTCAGATGAATATAATCCAGTAAATTTATAATCAGGGCAAATCAAATTACCAAAATTATCCCTAAAAGGTATAAGATAATGATCTAATCCTTTAGGTGGTGTTATTTCAGCATAACAAAATCCAAAATAATTATATAAATTTTTATCTGTAGTAATAATAGGGTTACCTGTAGGCATTTCATTTAGCATTTCACTAGGATACATAGAATTTACATCATAAGCTTTAATATTTTCAACTTTTATATTACCATTGTTAGCCATATGAATTAATCCGCCAAAATAAGCTTTTCTAATTTCTTGTTCTATTGGACCATTAATTATTTTTAAATTATAATTTAAATTGTAAAAATTAGAAGTATAAATTTCAATTGTCAAACCTGAAATTGTTTTATATTTAGTAATATTTAATGAAAATTTATTAAAAATAATTTTAGAAAATTTAGTCATAATTTCTAATAAAGATAGCAAATCCTTTTTTAAATATTTATCAGATTCTTCTTTAATTGAATACAATTTATTTTTAAATTCTGAAACTAAATCTTCATACTCAATAATAGTTATATTATCAAAATAAGAAATATTAGGCAGTATTCCTATATAATTAATAGTAGAAGAATTTATAAATTTATGTGGAAAAATACCTTTATTAACTACACAATTAAAATCTCTACCTAAATTACGTAAGGAATTATTAAGCATTAACAAACTATCTAACATTTTTATTTTTTTCTTAATATTTTTATTACTTTCAACTTTAAAATTTTTTTCTATATTTAAATTAACAAGTGTATTATCATCCTTCATAGTTAAATTTAAATTAAATTCTTCAAATCTACTTAAAGAATCGATAATTAATATAGAATCAAATTTACTCAGGTTGTGTACATAAAATGTATAATTATGATATTTAGATTCCATTATATCATTAAACATTGTCTTTAATAAATCATGGGGATTTAAACAAAAAGGATCACCTATATTATATATTTTTAATTCATTCTCAGCACATCATCCTGCTGATCTAATAACCTGTCTACCTGTTTTATCTATAGTATATGTCTCAATATCTATTGTACCTATTGCATTGTCTATCTTTTTGTCTTTAGGAGTTTCTACTATATTTTTAAATTTATATTCGACCTCAATATCTATTATTTTATCAGTCAACTCATCAAAATATATTAAAAGATCTTTGGTTATTTTATTTAAATTAGAAATAGAATTACGCTTTATTATTTTTTTGGGCTGTATTTTCGTTTTTATTAATAATTTGATCTTGTCATCTATATATTTCTAACCCATTTAATAATAATGAATAAATAGAAATATTTTCTAAATAATGGAATTCAATCAATATTAATTTACAGGTAATATCCGATCTATTATTTACAAATAAATTTAAATTATTTTTTAATTCATTAAAATTAATAAAATAGCTAGTATAAAAATAATTACCATTTATAATATTATTTTTATGCAAACTTTTAATATATTTAGGACTTATTACAGCTAAGCAATTTTTTTTAAATTTGGTTTTTAATTGATTTATTATAAAATTATCGGTATTATTTAATTCTGGGGAATACATGTCCTTAATTATTATACTTTTAATTTCATTATATTTCACCTCTACTAATTTAGTAATATTTTTATTCTCATTTGTGAGTTTTAAAAAATTATTTTTAATATCCTTTTTACTATATCAAATTCTACCTGTAATAACTAAATGATAAGTATATTCAGGATTATATTGTATTTCAAAATCATTAATTAACATTAGCAAATAAGTATATAAAATATCAAAAGGTGTTTCTTTAGATATAAACATAGCTTTTTTATTTATATTCTTATAACTATTATAATCATTTGTATAACCGCTAACTAAGATACTATAAATTTTATCATTCTCAAGTCTATTTAATAAATTATGTAATTCTTTTTCAAATATTATCAATCCTTCTTTACTATTGAACTCATTAATACTTAACATTAAACTATAACTTAAATATCCCTTTTTAAATTTAAAACCTTTAATATTATCAACTTTAAAATTATTTAAATCATCATTTCGTAAATGGTAAGGTAACAAATTTAAATTATTATTATTCATTTTTTTTTATTTGTAATTTTTATAAAAAGAAATTATTTTTTTATAAGGTTATTTCTTATTTCCTTATTTTTAAATGTATATTAATATATTTTACAATATTAAAACATTGTGAGACTTTAGTTAAATTTATTATTTAATAAATATATATCCAGTAACAGCACGGGGAGCTAATCTCAGGTTACCGTGGGGTTAATAATTCAAATATAAAACCATATATAATAAATATTTGAACTTTACATTTATTTTTTTCGATTAATTTTAAATAATACTAGATTATTAATACCACCTATATCGATTACAAAATAAAAAGAAAATTTAAATAATATTTTTTAAATTTTAATCTTCAATTTAATAGGTTAAATAAAGAAAATCATTTAATAAAATCAATTGAGTAGCTACAACAAAAATATCATTTTATATCAATAAAATTATCAATATATCAAATATCTAGAACAAACTAATAAAATAATCCTAAAAAGTTTACAAAAAGAAGTGCAAATAATAAACCTATTATAATTAATAAATTATATCCAAAATATAAAGTGTTAAATTTTCTTCTAATTAAAATAAATTTAGCTAGTCAAGTATTTTTATCTTCTAATTGGAAATATTTAATTAGATATTCACTATAATATATACTTATTAAATTAATTAAAAATAATAAAATAGTAATACAACAGAATAAATTACAAAGAGCTAATAATTGTTCAGAATTTAAATTATGTATAAAATCGTTTAATTTATTAATTAAATCATTTGAATCATCCATAAATTTAGATTTTCTGCAATTTTTAATAATATCAGTGGCTTCTTGTAATTTTTCTAAACCTTTATTAAAATAATAATCAGAAGAATTTGATTTATCAATACTATTTTGAAAAAATTCTTTAGATTTATTAATAGTGTCATTTAATGAATCATAACAAGATTCATTCGTCCGCTGATCAATCATTTGTTCATATTTAACATCTAGTGTTTCTTTTCTATAACCTTCAATCTGATTATTAAAATTATCAACAATAATTTTAGTACTTGGATTCAATTTACTTTCAACATAAGCAGCCATCGTAAGAAAAGATCCAGTACTAGAAACAGTTCTCAAAGGAGTTCCAAAAAAAGTTTTAAACATGTTAATAATTTATGTTTATTATAAAAAAAAGGATTTAAAAAGATGCTCCGTCGTACGCCCCGAACATCAAAATATCAATAGAATAACTAATCCAATAACAATTATTCTAATAAAAATCTAAACTAAATAAAACTCAAAAAATAGAAGAGTAATATAAAAAAGATTCCGATAAATAAAATTTAAAAAAAAGAAAAAGCTTAAATAAATTTATCTAAAGAGAAACATAAATATATAAAGAATATCTCTCTCTATAGATTGTTAAAAA
>NW_023503027.1:0-32944 GCF_014461135.1 Mycena indigotica | reverse complement strand
CAAAATCTATATTAACATAGCTAGGTATTAGATTAAATTGTTTAATATTATTCTCAAATACGTACATTGCTAATTTAAATTGAGCTCTTCTATTTCTAGTTAAAAAAAATAAATTATGATGTTTTAATAATGGAAAGAATATATCTTGTAATTCAGTTTTTCTCAAAATAAATCTAGCATTAGGACTTCTTTGATCTTTGTATATGTATATTTTACCTAATTTTAAAACTGAATGAATATACTCCAAAGTAGATAAATCATCAATATGTAATTGAATAGTTAAATTGATAGTGATATAACCTGCTTTAGATCCGGTAACTTGTAAATATCCATCTCCATCTATAATACCTACCAAAAAAGCTAAAAATTGATAAGGAATATTTAAATATTCTGATTTATTTATTTTTTTCATATCTTTTTTATAAGCATGTTGGCTTACTCTACCTATTGAAGGTAGAACATGTAAAACATTTAAAGTAATTATATCTGTATTAGTAAGTACAGGATTATACTCATACTCAATATTTGGAAATGTACTAAATACTGTTAAAATAATATTAGAAAATAAAAAGCAATTAGGGACAATAAAAGACTCAACAATGTCCTGACCGAAAACGGGAATAGCAGAAAGTAAATTAGTAATAACGGTAGCCAAGTTTAAATTTAATGTATTGTAATTATAATTATAATTCAATGAAAAATTTCATTAATTTTTCAACACAATAAACACGTATTTACTTAATACCCTATAATATATTTAGTATTAAACATTTAAGTAAACCATATGTCATTAAAGATATTAATGATTAAACTCCGACTGTACATTAAGCATTTATAATAACTATTTAATAGTTATAAATACCCATCAAAGAACCAGTCTGTAGCGATATACTATAATTAAAAATAAAATTTTTATAGGTATTTTAAATTAAATTAAATATGTAAAATATTTAATTAAATTTCAAGCTCCCTTATAATTTATAAGTATACCGACGGTCTTGATACAAAAATAATATATTTGACCTGTTTTCAATGATGTTGCCTATTCAATAATTTTTTAACCCTTGTGTTTTATTAAGTATTGTACCTTAGTCACTTTATCTTATATACTGAGTTTAAGGATTTATGATAAATATAATCTTAATAATATAACAACAAAAGGATAATTTTTTTAATTTATATAAAAAATGTCACTTATAAATATTAATATAATTATTGATAGACTATGCTAATTTAATTAATTAATTTATATTTCATAGAAGAATGAACGTAAGGTAAAACAATATCTCGTAGTAAAGGTATAGATTCTTTTCAAATATATATGTGATATTGATTAGGTACTCCTGCGGATTGAACTGAGGCTTTTAAACTAAAATTATCAAATAGTACTTTTACTAAAAATAAACACTCTGAATAAGTAAACGAATTAGTAGCTAATTTAAGTCCTTTATTAACTTTGCCTCCATCATCCATTATTCAGATTGCTAAAGATAACGGAGTTAGAAAATACTCTATATTAGAAGGAACAACTTTAATACCATCAACGTATCACATATCATGTATTCAATTAAAGTTTGTATATGTAAAAGTTCTAAATCTTATTACTTTTCTTACAATACCTTTTGAACCTAAACGAGTTTGAATTTTAGGTATATTTGAGTTGCAGTAACCTAATTCTGAAAATAAATTATGTAATCAAAGTAAATAAGAAACATGAACACCTTCTTGATAAAAAGTTATTCGAGTACCATTTCCTATTTTTCTGCGTTCAGCGTGACCGTCACCTAGTAAACTACCAAAAATTAAATCTAAAACTATTTTATTATGAGGTCCTATTCGTTTATCGGCCCTTAATCTTAATAATTTATTAGTCAATAAAGGTAAAGAAAATAGATGTAAATTTAATTCTTCCGTTGAAGGCAATAAATTAAAATTTATTAAAAAAAAAATTAGATCTTCACTGACTAAATTAAAGTTTTTACCTAGACAATATAAAAATAAAAATAAATTATTAATAATAAAGTTAGCATTTGAGGCAAAATTTTCACCTCACAGGCTCATTTGACCAAAAGGAAGCACATACAAACATACATTATAATTTTGATGTTAACCTATATAATGTCAGAATAACTTTGAATTCGTATATTCTGTTAATAATATATTATATCTAATAGAATTATTAAATATATTACTAATTGTCCCGACTGTACATTAAGCAGCATTTCAGCCACCCACCAGTGACCCAGTCTGTCGCGATTATCTAGGTAACCGACGATCTTTAATTTATTTAAATTCTTTGATCGTTTTCACTAGTATTGCCAAAGAAATAAATTAAATTTTATTTCTTCAATATCTCTATCGAGTTATTCCACTTTAACTTACATTTTTTATCTAGAAATTGCATGTAATTTATTACTCGTGGGACTATTATTTAAAATAAAAAAAAAAAAAAATTTATTAATTTAATTTCACAATAAACCGTTTTTTTAAATTTTTTTTTTCTGTTTTCAATGCTCTGTTAATGGTTTTAATTTCACTACCTACAGCTTTAGCTGCTTCACTAAGACTAGGGAAATTACCGAACACGGTGCGATCTAAATTATATAAGGTAATAGGTTTAGATCTTTTTTTCATATTTGCTAGTGCTTCTGCTGAATAAGTTACAGGTTTTCTATTTAAAGCTTTTTCCCTTATTTTAGCTACTGTTTCAGGGGACAAAGTTTTACCTTTATTTAAATTTTTTATTCATTCTTTTCGAGCTTGACTATAGTTTTTAGACATATTAAGTCTGGTAATTTCTGTGTGCTTATAACCAAAAGAAGAACCAGCTTCAGTTAAAATATTGTAATTAGGTAGCATAGTTTTTAAATAAAAATCTTCTGGGCTATTAATTTATTATTATTCTCCTTAGTAATTATTTCAGGAAACAATTCTAGAACTAAAAAACACAAAAGAAGTTAATTTATATTTTTTAACGGCAAATTTAACTATTTTACTACCATCAAAACTAATTAAATGTTTATAAAATCTACTATAAATTCGACCTGTAGAGGCTGAACCTATATAAAAATCTAATGTTACTTTATTTAAAACCATGTAAACTCCACTTAAATTTCTTGTTTCAAACGATATTTTTTTTTTTACTTCGTCTAATTGTAAATCTTCATAAGAAAAAATTGGATTTAACTCATTTTCAATCAAAAATTCAGTCAATCTATTACTAATAAATTTTACCTCAATTGCCTTATTGCTTAACTCTGCTGAGACGTAGGACGTAGACTTATAATTACCAGATTTTTCATAGCAAAAGGCAGTACTACTGAACAAACGTAATGTTAAATTACTATTTTGTCGTACAGGTAAGCTAAAAGTGGAATATTGTTATGTACATAACCCAAAAATCCGATAGCCATCATTAGTCTTTTTCTTTTTTTTTAATATTATATATAATACTTATTTTTATTTATAAAATTGCTGTACAAACATAATTTAATTCTTAAATTATCAAAAATTAAAAACGTGCAAAATATCATTATTTAAAACGCATGCCGCAACACAAATTTATTTAGAATAAGTTTATTTTTTGCAAGAGCATACTTTATAGGAGTTCTACGATTTCTATCATTATAAAAATGTTCAGCAGCTTCTGCTAATGAATTAAATTCTTTATATAGTAAATTAGTTTCAGCAAAATAAGCTAATATCTTTACAGATTTGTTATTATTTACAGACATCTTTTTTTTTACCTCTTCTGTAAATTTTCTATTTAAAGCTTTTTCTCTAATTAAAGCTCTTGTTTCAAATGAAACTTTTTTATTTAAACTTTTTAATCTTAAATTTTCTAAATGTTTTTTTAATTTAGTAGAAGCTCTTAATTTTAATTTAGATTCCATACTTCATTTAGTATTAAGTAAAGAACCAGCTATTTTAGCTATATTATATTCAGGTTTTAAATTATCAATATATTTTTGTTCTAATTTTAATAATTCAGTTACATTTTTACCATCAGAAATTGTTTCAACTACAATAAAGGCAAAATTTTTTAAACCGTGTTTTTTAACTGCACGATTAACTAAAATACTTCCTCCCTTAGAATTTAATAAGTGGGCCGAATATCGACGATACATATTATTAATTCCAGCGCTTCCTACATAAATTTTTTCATTAATCAAATTAATACATAAATAAACACCAGCGATAGAATTTAAAGTATATTTAATAGGCTTATTTAAAGAATTTGTAGGATTACATTCCAAAATATATTGTTATGTGCAGATTTTTTTTCTATTTAATATATCCTTAAGTCTTTCACTGGGTATAGTAATAAATGATAAAGAAGTTTTAAATAAAAAGTCTTGTGAAATTAATACTTCATGAGTATTATGATTTAATAAAAAATCAATATTTATGATATTAATTACAAAAAAAATAGTAAGTATAGTTCAATTTTATTTTTTTTAACATTAGCAATTTTTATACATTAACAAATTAAATTAAAAATTTAAAATTAACCAATTTTAATTTAAAATAATCACAGCCATATAAGCATAAATAAAAAATTTTTTTAACAATCAGTTTTTATATAAAACAAATAAAGATAGTTATAGATATTAAAAAAAAAAGAAAAAGACTATATTTTTTAATATCACGTGTAGTCGTTGAGATATTAATAATTTTATATCTGCTAGTTACCTTAATTATTTAAATTTTAACTTAATTTTAAGTACTAAATAGATTTTAAGGCTTTCAAGCATATAGTGATTAGTTATTTGTGTTGCGACATCATAACTTGGCAACTAAAAAAATATTACCAAAATAATAACTCCAATAGACCATAATAGGATTCTAGGAGCTCTATACGAACCGTATCATAATCCTCTTCCAATATGCAATATGTTATTTTGAAAATTATATTAAATAAAAATATTATTTCAAAAAGTATTTTTTTTAAAGTATATAATTTTAATCTAAACAGAAAAAAAAACTAAATAAAAAAAAAAAATTTTTTTAACTTATCAGTTAAGTTCAGAATATATTATTATCTAAAATAAAGTTAAATTAAACTACTTTCTTACATAAATAACTTTATTTATAGATTTTAATTAGCGTGTATTCTTTGAGGTTAAAAAATATCCTGCTGATAGGCTAATCTTTTGAATTTAAACTTTTTAGAACTCTTGTTAATTATAACTATGTGTGACGTTTTACACTCAAAATATTTTCAAAAAGACAAGAGACTTAATATAATTAAAAATAAATATAAAAAAATAAATAAAAGTATCAAAAGCTTTAAAGATTTTTCAGCATACAACTAATAGCTATTTATAATATTTAGTAGAAATAAATATAAATAGGCCCAACTAAAATTTATTTATTAAATAATTCAATTAAGTTATAAATAATAATAACGATTAAAACTTTAAAATTTATTAATAGCTACTGCTGAGAGGAATAAAATGTATAACCGTTTTTAAAAACTCTACCACTGTCAATATAGTTTTTAATACTAGATATAGAGTTTAAGCCTATAGCTTGACCACCTTCTCTATAACTATTAAACGGTGATCCTAATATCTCCTTACCATCTTTATAAATAAAAACATTATAACCCATTCTACTACCCTTTTTATTAGCAAATTCTTTTGCTAAAATAAAATGACTTTTTTTTGAAAAAATTTTAAAGGGTGGTTCTAATTTAAAAAGAGTATTGATTTCGTCTATATCTAAAAATTCAATAATATTTGAAAAATATCTCTTAGAATTCATGTTATTAGATAATTTTAGTAAAATTTTTTTACCTAAATCTATTTGAGAGTAACCATGAATTATTAAAAATAACCCTACACTTCATATTTCAAAATCTACCTTTTTTCTACTTTGAAAAATTAAATTTTTAAAAAAAGGACAAATATATTGAAAAAGAACATCTGTATCTGTAATAGTTAATTGATAAGCTGTTTTATTATTTTTAGCTCCTATAATACACTTAGGTTTAGGAGCTAAAAATATTGAGTTAAATTTAGGAGATCTATCTAAATTATGTAAAAAACACAGATATTGCATCTAAAATTTGTCTATCTTTTTGAGTAATAGAAAATAAAGCCCTATTGTTGGAAAAATGAAAAGAACCGTCTCCTTCAACAAAACCCAAAAATCAATAGTTAGAAATCATGTTTTGTGAAATACTATAACCATCAAAATTAGTTCTATTACTATTTATATTTTCTTTAATAAATTGTATTTTTTTTAAAGTTTCCGAAGTTAAAAAATATCTATTATTATTATTAATAGAATTTTTTTTCAATAATACTGCTAATTTTCAATCCTTATAGTCTAATTGTTTATGCGTATTTAAAGGATATTTATCAAATATTGGTATTATAACTTCTAATATTATCTGAAAAGAATGTATAGCAAAAGTAGCAGTATTTCCTTTAATGGAAACAGTACCTGCACCTAATTTATCTTTTATTATATATAAAACAGCAGAGTCCTCAATATGTAAAGTAATTTTAAAAATGAAATGTGCTTCACTGTTATTTTTAATTTGTATTAAAAAATGAAGCCTCAGCATCACTAAACCCCACAAATCACTGTATAAATTCATTATACATTTTTGATTGATAGTCTTTATTTTTCAAATTATTAGAATTTTTTATAATCTCCTCAACTAAATTAGATTTATTATTAGGTTTAAATATATTTCAAAAAAGATGTTCTGCAGAATAAAAAATTTTGTAAAGTATTTGATAGTTAGTTTTAATTAATTTTTGCATAAATATAGAATTTTTATATTGTTGCAAATTTAAATTATTAATAGTATAATTTATATAATTAAGAGCGTATACGAAAATAAAGAAAAATGAAGCTACATTTGCGTGTGTATATCTTAAAATATAACCGTTATCGACATCTCTCATGATCATTTAAGATTTTGCTTATCTCTGTTGGATGTCCATTCAGAGATCTCATCTAAATTAGTGCCTTTATTTTTATAAAGTAGTAATTATAGGTTTAGATGAAATTTTAAATTTAGATTTATATAATCTATTGGTATCTAAATATCTATTACAAGTATTGCTTGTAGATTTTAAGCCCAATGCCTTATGTGCTGAACTAAATGAATTAAAGGGAGCATCTTTTACAAGTACTCCTTTATCATAAATATATGGTTTGTGGTGTATCTGTTTTATTTTCTAATCTAAATTTTCTCACATTATTTACATGAGGTATAAATTCCTCTATATTAAATGGAGATTTAATTAATAAAATAGCCTGATATCTATTAAAAATATCTTCTATAATTGAATCTATATTTTTTAAGGTACCAGTGCTATATCATTTATTTAGAATATCAGATATATCCAAAAAATAATCTTTTACCTTCCGGTAAATAATAGTAACCGTGAATTTTTAATATTAAAGCTATTTTTCATAACTTAAAATCCATTTCTTTAAAAGTATACATTTTACCTTTATCTATAAAAGGTAATAAACGATAATAAAGAGCATCTACACTACTTACAACTAATGACATTACATTAGTTTTATTATTAATTGTACTTATTACATTAATAGGTAAAATTTCACCCCTCATTTAGATTATTATCCTTCACCGGTATCGGTAATGAGATCGTTTTTAAGTTAATTAAAAAAGTTTTTAGGGCATTTAGGCATTATACGCTAGTTATTTTTTGAGCTACTTGAAAATACATATAAGAACCTGTTTTAATCCCGAAGGTACCATCACCTTCAAGGTATCCTATAAATCAATCAGGGTTTACATTAATTTGAGAATTAATAGAAAAATCTGTAAAATTTTCTCTATTAGAGTTCATTCCGTTTTTAAGTAAAATAATTTTATTTTTGGCGACATTATATAAGTGATTTTTATTTTTAATTAAAACTGCTTTATGAAAATCATGTAAATCTAAATTTTTACTAGTTAATAATGGAAATTGAACAAAAATGGGACATAAAATATCTTTAATATCTGAAAAATCTTGAACTACAAAAGAACAAAAATTTTTATCTTTATCTACTGTTACATTACCTATTTGTAAGATAGATTTTATAGTATTTAAAGCTTCTAGATTATCTATGTGCATATTGATTTTAAATCTAAATCTTATATACCCTCTATCTAAACTAATCAAAAAATTTCCTTCAGCATCAGTAAAACCTGAAAACCAATTTTTCGCGTACGCGCCAAAAAAGAAGATTGTTCTTTAAAATTAATTTTAGTATGTACGTAAGAACTAGTTTTTGTGTTTCTACTTTCAACTTGTGAAATAGTAGAATAGTTTTTAATTCCCTTTTTAAAGCAACTCTTGAATATTATAGTAGTAAAGCAATTGGTCTGTATTTCTTTTTCTTTCAAAAAAGGTCGGAATATTTCACCACCTATCACCCTAAGGAGAAAGGAGTCAAGCGTGTATTCTCTGAGGATCCTAATAAAGTATAATTTCTATACTATTTGGTTTCCTGCTGATTGTCCATTATTTCATCTTTAATTTTATTACTTAGTAATACTACAAAGCGCTGCAGATAAACTAATAATATTAGAAAAAAATTATAAGCTTCAGGATTTTCCAGCATATAGCTTGATTTAAAGAGCACATCATGATTAAATATGCTCAACTGAATCAAAAGCTAAATCCACATTAGGTACGTAGTGCATAGCTAAAAAGCAACCAGTTAATATTTGTAATACTAAACAAAGAGCTAATAAAGAACCAAAATTTCAAAGATAAGATAAATTAGCAGGTTGAGGTGAATCAATTATATAGGAATTAACAAATCTTAACAAAACATTGGTCTTAAATATTCTCACTTTATTAAAAAAAAAACCAGGTCTACAAATTTAAATCAATAGCTCATCCTTAATTTTAATTAATTATTTTATTTAAATTATTAATTTTAAAATTAATTAAAGATAGATAAGATATTAAAATAAATTAACTAATAATCTTACAAAAAATTTAACCAAATTATTTACAAATAAATTAACAAATAGTTTAATTTGTTAATTTATTTAACAAAGCATCTAATAAATTAACATTTTTTTTTACAATTTATTTAACAAAGCATCTAATAAATTAACATTTTTTTTTTTAATACAATTTATTTAACAAAGCATCTAATAAATTAACAAATAATTTTTACAAATTATTTGTTAATTTATTTAACAAAGCATCTAATAAATTAACAAATAATTTGTAAAAATTATTTGTTAATTTACTTTTATTTAAATACAAATAAAAGCCTTTCTTAACTTTTCCTCTTTTTTTTTAGAAAGGACTTTTATTTTTCCCCATTTTTAAGAAATTTCTTTCTCTTTTTTTTTTTAAGTAAATACTATTCTCTTAAAAAATTTCCTCTTTTTTTATTCTCTTTCCTATACTAATTATTTTATAAATTTAATTCTTACTTAAATTTAATTTTTTTTAATTTAAAAATTTTTTTTTTAGTTTTTTTTTCTTCTTATTTTATTTTTAGTTTTTTTAATTTATTTCCTCAAGGCATTAGATTATTCTTTTTCCTTTTTTTACAATATTGTTTTTTCGTTACTAATTCCCTATTTTTATCATATAGATAATTTAATAAAAAAAAATTAGTAAATATATTAATTAGTAATAGGGTCATATACTAACAAATTAACTTCTTTTAAATAAAACCAAGAATAATTTTTTATAAAGCTAGCATTAGGGTACAAAAAAATTTTTTTTTTGTTGATTGAATATTTGTAAAGTTGATCGTAACCTGCAATAGAAAAGTACAAAGAAAAACCGAAAGTTTTTATTAATTAAAGTTTTTTTATATATTTTCTTAATTGTAATAATTTAAGAAATTTAGGTAAATTTTCTAAAACCTTTTTTAATTAATTTTTTTTTTTTAATTGTTTAATTTATTTGTATTTTAGAAAGTCTAAATAATAATTACAATATTTTTCTAAATTAAATAAGCACATATTTACAAAGAAAAAGCTGTATAAATCGCAAAATAGCATTACCAGGACAAAAATTATTAAGTTTGCAATTATTGTTTTTTGTGAAATATTTAATATAGTGTTTAATTTATTCAATATTTTAGTTTTGTTTGTTTCCGTAACTAAGTTATATTTAACTAATCAATTTAATTCTAATTTTATCTTACTTAAAAAAATAGGTTAATAAATTAGTTATAGTTAAAAGTAAAAGTAATAATTTAATAATGTTAAGTATTAACATTGAAGATAATAATACTTCAATAATATTATCACTATTAAATAAAGTTAATTTGTAATTAAAATAGTTGAAATTTTCTTCAGTTAAAGTATTATTAACCACAGTAGATGGTAAATCTTTATTTATTATATTTGTTGATATAGAATCTACGTCAAAAATTTTAAATTTTGTATCAACATCATAAGGTAAAAAATTTTTAGTAGGGTTAAAATATTCTTGACCCATATCTGCAATAGCTTGTCCTCCTCTTTTTCCTACTACACCTGTTGCAGCAAAAGCTGCTATCCCGACTATTTTTGCAGGCAAAGGTGCTGCTTAAGGTATCAACTTTGCAGCGGCAGCAGGAATTGCTGCTGCTGCACCTCCGTCAACTAACTTATCACCTAGATGTTTTATAACTTGATAACCAAATTCTTTAATTTCTGCATGTGGATCTTTTTAGGATCACCGGCACACTCTAATAAAGAGATATCAAAAATATAAAAACATACTGAACATAAAATTGTAAAATAAAAATGAAATATTTGTCACAGTCTTAAATATCTATTTTTAGAAAGTTTAAAACCGTCAGAAACAAAAAAAGTAATTGGTAAAAAAAAACTACAAAGAACCTAAAGTAGTAAGTTGTGAGTGATCAAGCAATTAATAGTATTAACGAGCTAATTTTGGCAAGGTTATATTTCATTTTTTCTTTTTTTTTTTAATTAAAAAAAGAGGCTTTTACCTATAATTAATTTAAAACATAAAATGATTGAAGAATTTTACCTTTAAATTAAAATTTGAAAGTATACATTAAGGTATGTAGTACTTTTTTAAATTGATACATAAAAAAAAATTTTTTAATTTTGTTTTGGAATACATTATTACTACACTTTAATTACAAACATTCTACAGATTAATACAATATTTGTTTAATTATATTTAATTTGTGTTAAGTTTTGCATTTCTATTTGTCTTATCTCTGTCTTTGATTGCATAGTAGTTTGTTCTTTAATGATTTGTAATTGATTAATTGTGAAATTTAATTGATCATTTATTAAACCTAATTTTATATTATCATTAATTACAGGTTTAGTCGATAATTCAGTTTCACTTTTTTTAAATTTTATACCGTGTATAAAAAAACCAACAGCAGATCTTTTCTTAGTTACAGATCAATTTAAAGTTTTAAAGTTATCACTCAAAAGCTCACTAAATCTATTAATTTTTATAGTAGGTATTATATTATTTATATTACATCATTCTAAATATCTACCATACAGTGTGGAATTGTTTGATTTATTATTTCCTACCTGAATTTTATTATCACTCTCCTCTGTTAAATTTTGTAGTACCCAGTCATTTAAGTGATGATTATTAATAAATTTTTCAGGATTAATAAATTTAGTTAAAACTTCACCACCCACAGATAAAGTATTAATATAATCTTGTGGGCAACTCAGAATTCAATTCATAAAACCAGGTAAATCTTGAACTAATTTACCTTCTACAGCACCTAAAGAATTTACATTAAATAAATTAAGCTCTTTAAATAAGGGTAGATTATCTGCTGGAAAATATACAATTCCTCTATTTATACCTCCAGTTGAATTTTGTAATTCTAAGATAGAATTACTAGTTATCGTCACAATTAATTGAGGTGATATCTTTATTGATTCTTTATATTTTTTTTCACTTTCAATTGTATCACCAGTTATTATTTCCTTTAAAAGTTTAGGTTCTTTACCCTTGAAATGAGACATATCATTAATTAATAAAAAAAGTTTATGTGAAATTCTACTTAATCCTAATCTACTATTTATATTAATAAGAGTAGTAGATAAATAAGCTTTAGGCCCCAATAAAAATAGTAAAATTTTCATTAGAGTACTCTTACCAGTACCACCTGGTCCGTAAATATATAAAGCTAATTGATATTTAGTATTAATGGTAAAAAGAGTATATAAAAAAAGCACGTAGTAAATTTAAAAGATATGCTTTTTGACCTACAAAATTACTTAAAAATTCAGCAATAAAAGAATTTTCAATACCTTTATTAGAATTATAACTTTCAGTTATAATATGTGTACAATAATTTAAAGGATCATGGTTTTTAAATTCTTTAGTTCTACTATTTAATACACCATTTTTAAAAGGAATTAATAAACCTTGACTATTTGCTAAAATTTTAGCATCATGTAAAGAAAATCTAGTTTCACTTTGTAATATTATAATTAAATCATCCAATCTCCGTGGTTGAAATTCTTTATATTCTTTAGGATATAATTCTTTCAATGTTTTTATTAAAATATTATTAACTTCTGATCTATCTAAAGGTTTTCACATCAATTCAGTTTCAAAATAAAAATAGAAAGAAAAATGATGTGAACAATATTTTAAAAAAGGTAACCTTTTAATAATTTCCTCAGCCATAGTTCAAATATCGGGTAATTTAGGAGTATTGTCCTTGTCAGGCAAAGTTTTATTCGTTAAATTTCGGATAGAATTAGTTAAAAAAAATCGGTTTTTATTATAAAAAAGAGGACGTTGGCAAATTAAAACTTTAATTTTTTTTTTTAAATTTATTATCATATTATTTATATATATTATTTATTTCGTAAAAAAAGAGGAAAAGGAACAAATACTAGTTTGTTTTTATTTTTTCGCCTCCTCTAAAGGCTAGGTTTGAAAAAATAGTTTTTTTATAAAGGTAATCGGTAAAAAAAAAGTTAAGTCGTATTATAGTAATATATTTTCTATTAGACTTTGTCTATTTGATAAGAATTAAAAAAATCATAGTTATAAACTTTTTTAAAAAAATTATACATTTGATACACTTGTTACATATAAAAGTTAAAATAGGAGAAATTTAACTTACTTTTAAATTTTATAATTTTAAATTAAATTTAAACTTACTCACAAAAATGTAGTTAAAAAAATATCTAATAAGTTTGTTTTTTTTTAATTAGATACGATACTTTATTTTTAATAATATAAGAATATTGTATATTAAATACATTACAATTTTTTAACTAGAGTTATTTTATTATTAAAACCTTCTAATCTAGCCACAAAATTTTGATAATTTCATGGATAATCTTACCTTATAAATTAAATTTTTAGGATTAATTTATTTTAAGTAAAAAAGTAAGTATAAGGGAAGAAAAAGGGATTTATTTTTTTTATATATTTTTATTTATATTTAAAATTTAAATAATAACTACTAAATGCTTCGACATTTTCCATATAAAAGTAAGTAAAGATTACAGAAGCTAAAACACAGATTAACATACATATAAATATTATTAAAAAATTTATAATTATAGTTCTTTGTGAATATTTATTTAATTTTTTAAAAAAGATTGTAATTGCAAGTATTTTTTTTATTTAAAATAAAATTTCAAATTTCAAAATAATCAAAATATTCGTTGTAGTTAAATGATAAATCTAATTTATCATAGTCTGATAAATTTAAATTATCTGTTAAATTCAAAGATTCACTACTATCTGTAAATTTATTTGTTGTATTATTAGGGTCTTTACCTGGATAAGGCGGATTAGGATATACTGGATAAGGTGGATTAGAAAATCTAGTTTCACTTTGTAATATTATAATTAAATCATCCAATCTCCGTGATTGAAATTCTTTATATTCTTTAGGATATAATTTTTTTATAATTTTAATTATTAAATTATTAACTTCTGATTTATCTAAGGGTTTTCAAATTAAATTTTTATAAAAAAAAAAAGTTTGATAAAAAGAACAATATTTTAAATTAGGTTCGTAGTTAATAATTTCTTCAACCAATGTTCAAGAATCCGGTATCTTAGGTTTGGAAATTTCCTCTTTAGCAGTAGTAGAATTTTTTTTAAGAAATGTGATGGCAACGCTAAAAAAATTTATTTTGGTTTGTTTCATATTATAGTTATTATAGTAATATTATATAAAAAAAAGAGGATAAGTTAATATTAAACATTAATAATAATTATTTAATTATTTAATTTATTAAAAAAAAAAAGATTTAAATAAACTTCCTCTAAAAAGTTTATTTAAATTGTATATATAATTTGAATGATAATAAATCAATCATTAGATTGATATGTATTATTCTAAACGTATACATACATGTATACATAATATATTCTTATTTTAAATCTTTATTTAATAATAATTATAAATTATAAATTTTATTAATTTTTTAAAATTTAGTAGATAAAAAATAAATATAGGAGGACAATTAAAGTAAAAATGCAAAGCAATGTATAAGAATGTATAAGAATGTATAAGAAGGTATAAATTTATGAACTAATAGTGTAACCAATTAATGGTTAAATCATAGTTATTTTATTAAAAACCATCAGTTATTATAAATCTTTACTTATTTTTTTAACTTTAACATTTATTTTTTTTTTTCGATATAATTAATTTAATTTTTGGATATATTTCTTCTAAAGATTTTAATCTTTTTTCTGTAGGATAATGTACTAAATCCATAGTTTTTAACTTTTTGTTAAAGTAGTTTACAAAATCTTCGTCTAGAAATTTTATATGTAGTTCAACATGAAAATTTTTTCTAGTAGATTCAATTTTCTAATTGTTTTTGAAATTTTGTTTGCCCATCTTCTAAATTATCTTCTAAAGGTATAGTTTTAAATAAAGCATTGATTACATTGTTATTATAAATATTATTTCAATATAAAATTAATGCTAATAAATCTTTATCTATAATTTTTAGACTAGGTATCAATCTATAATACTCTCTTATTAATCATATTTTTTGATTTTTAGAAAAATTAATTATAGAAACCTTCTTATGTACATCCTTATGAATATTAAATGAATTAACTACTGATTTATGAGATTCTTTAAAACCATCAATACAAAATAAAAATCTAGCTAAATTTAATTGGACAGGAGATAATACTTGACGCTGTGTATTAGAACCTCCGCTAAGTATAATATTAATTTTTTTAAAATTTAGAACTAAACTTTTTCATTCCATAGATTCAAAAATAAATACACTGTTAATTAAATTAAATTTATTAGAAAAAATATACTTTTCGATAATTTCAGTGGTAAAAAATAATTTATTTAATACAATGAATTCTTTGTGTTTTTCATGGGTTGATGTGTTAACTACATTTTTCTCTAAATCTTGCATATCGTATTCTACTCCATTTTGAATTAAATAAAAAGGTTTGTCCTGGTCAATAATTTCTTTATAGTTTTTAACACGAATAATATTAAAATATCCATTATAATTACTATCAGGTTTAGGTTCTAAATCATATCATTTTCGTAAATCATAATATTTAATATTTTCTAAGTCTTGTTTAGTTCTATAAACAATAGAAGCTATAAGCGATTTTTGGCCAAAGTAATCTTCATTAAAAGTAAATATTTAATTAATTTTATATATAAAAATTTAAAAAAAAAATCTACATTTTTAAATCATAAGTCTACTTTTTAATACACATTTACTTTATAATTCCTATCTTAAAAAAAAAATGTAAAAATTCTAATCTATTCTTATAAAAATTATAATTAATATTAATTTAATTTATTTAAAATAATCTGTATGTATTATTATATAAAACTTTATACATACAACCCCTTTTTTTTTATTTAAAATTTATTAACTAATTTAGAGGTAAGTAAAAATAAATTAAAATAACTTTTTTTTTAAAGGGAAGGTTTTAATTAATCTAATTAATATGAAAAAAAAAATAATATAATTAATTAGAAATAAGAAAATTAAACCTTAAATTAAAAAAATATAAATTAATTATATAATTAATTTAGTTTAAACAAATATTAAGCTTAATATAATTTTATATTATTAAAAGCTATGCCTCTTTTTTTTTTACAAATAAATCTAATTTAATGAATAAAAAAATAAATTTAATAGCCGTATTTACTTTTAATGAAGATTACTTTGGCCAAAAATCGCTTATAGCTTCTATTGTTTATAGAACTAAACAAGACTTAGAAAATATTAAATATTATGATTTACGAAAATGATATGATTTAGAACCTAAACCTGATAGTAATTATAATGGATATTTTAATATTATTCGTGTTAAAAACTATAAAGAAATTATTGACCAGGACAAACCTTTTTATTTAATTCAAAATGGAGTAGAATACGATATGCAAGATTTAGAGAAAAATGTAGTTAACACATCAACCCATGAAAAACACAAAGAATTCATTGTATTAAATAAATTATTTTTTACCACTGAAATTATCGAAAAGTATATTTTTTCTAATAAATTTAATTTAATTAACAGTGTATTTATTTTTGAATCTATGGAATGAAAAAGTTTAGTTCTAAATTTTAAAAAAATTAATATTATACTTAGCGGAGGTTCTAATACACAGCGTCAAGTATTATCTCCTGTCCAATTAAATTTAGCTAGATTTTTATTTTGTATTGATGGTTTTAAAGAATCTCATAAATCAGTAGTTAATTCATTTAATATTCATAAGGATGTACATAAGAAGGTTTCTATAATTAATTTTTCTAAAAATCAAAAAATATGATTAATAAGAGAGTATTATAGATTGATACCTAGTCTAAAAATTATAGATAAAGATTTATTAGCATTAATTTTATATTGAAATAATATTTATAATAACAATGTAATCAATGCTTTATTTAAAACTATACCTTTAGAAGATAATTTAGAAGATGGGCAAACAAAATTTCAAAAACAATTAGAAAATTGAATCTACTAGAAAAAATTTTCATGTTGAACTACATATAAAATTTCTAGACGAAGATTTTGTAAACTACTTTAACAAAAAGTTAAAAACTATGGATTTAGTACATTATCCTACAGAAAAAAGATTAAAATCTTTAGAAGAAATATATCCAAAAATTAAATTAATTATATCAGAAAAAAAAAAAAATGTTAAAGTTAAAAAAATAAGTAAAGATTTATAATAACTGATGGTTTTTAATAAAATAACTATGATTTAACCATTAATTGGTTACACTATTAGTTCATAAATTTATACCTTCTTATACATTCTTATACATTCTTATACATTGCTTTGCATTTTTACTTTAATTGTCCTCCTATATTTATTTTTTATCTACTAAATTTTAAAAAATTAATAAAATTTATAATTTATAATTATTATTAAATAAAGATTTAAAATAAGAATATATTATGTATACATGTATGTATACGTTTAGAATAATACATATCAATCTAATGATTGATTTATTATCATTCAAATTATATATACAATTTAAATAAACTTTTTAGAGGAAGTTTATTTAAATCTTTTTTTTTTTAATAAATTAAATAATTAAATAATTATTATTAATGTTTAATATTAACTTATCCTCTTTTTTTTTATATAATATTACTATAATAACTATAATATGAAACAAACCAAAATAAATTTTTTTAGCGTTGCCATCACATTTCTTAAAAAAAATTCTACTACTGCTAAAGAGGAAATTTCCAAACCTAAGATACCGGATTCTTGAACATTGGTTGAAGAAATTATTAACTACGAACCTAATTTAAAATATTGTTCTTTTTATCAAACTTTTTTTTTTTATAAAAATTTAATTTGAAAACCCTTAGATAAATCAGAAGTTAATAATTTAATAATTAAAATTATAAAAAAATTATATCCTAAAGAATATAAAGAATTTCAATCACGGAGATTGGATGATTTAATTATAATATTACCAAAGTAAAAATAAATTTTTTAATCCACCTTATCCAGTATATCCTAATCCGCCTTATCCAGGTAAAGACCCTAATAATACAACAAATAAATTTACAGATAGTAGTGAATCTTTGAATTTAACAGATAATTTAAATTTATCAGACTATGATAAATTAGATTTATCATTTAACTACAACGAATATTTTGATTATTTTGAAATTTGAAATTTTATTATAAATATAAAAAATACTTTAACAGAGTTATGAACCGGTTTTATTTTAAATTTTTTTACACCTCATGTGTTTGAATTCTTTTATAGTGATAATAAAGTAGAGGTTATTTTAGCTTCTATTTTTTTATTAAATTTAATAAATTTAATTTTATTAATTTTCGCGTTTATAAATTTATTTTATTTAACCATAACTCATTTAAATCATGAATTTAATTTTTATTGACTGGTTAAATACAATATTTTAAATGAAAAAAAGAGATTGCAATTACAATCTTTTTTTAAAAAAATTAAATAAATATTCACAAAGAACTATAATTATAAATTTTTTAATAATATTTATATGTATGTTAATCTGTGTTTTAGCTTCTGTAATCTTTACTTACTTTTATATGGAAAATGTCGAAGCATTTAGTAGTTATTATTTAAATTTTAAATATAAATAAAAATATAATAAAAAATAAATCCCTTTTTCTTCCCTTATACTTACTTTTTTACTTAAAATAAATTAATCCTAAAAATTTAATTTATAAGGTAAGATTATCCATGAAATTATCAAAATTTTGTGGCTAGATTAGAAGGTTTTAATAATAAAATAACTCTAGTTAAAAAATTGTAATGTATTTAATATACAATATTCTTATATTATTAAAAATAAAGTATCGTATCTAATTAAAAAAAAACAAACTTATTAGATATTTTTTTAACTACATTTTTGTGAGTAAGTTTAAATTTAATTTAAAATTATAAAATTTAAAAGTAAGTTAAATTTCTCCTATTTTAACTTTTATATGTAACAAGTGTATCAAATGTATAATTTTTTTAAAAAAGTTTATAACTATGATTTTTTTAATTCTTATCAAATAGACAAAGTCTAATAGAAAATATATTACTATAATACGACTTAACTTTTTTTTTACCGATTACCTTTATAAAAAAACTATTTTTTCAAACCTAGCCTTTAGAGGAGGCGAAAAAATAAAAACAAACTAGTATTTGTTCCTTTTCCTCTTTTTTTACGAAATAAATAATATATATAAATAATATGATAATAAATTTAAAAAAAAAAATTAAAGTTTTAATTTGCCAACGTCCTCTTTTTTATAATAAAAACCGATTTTTTTTAACTAATTCTATCCGAAATTTAACGAATAAAACTTTGCCTGACAAGGACAATACTCCTAAATTACCCGATATTTGAACTATGGCTGAGGAAATTATTAAAAGGTTACCTTTTTTAAAATATTGTTCACATCATTTTTCTTTCTATTTTTATTTTGAAACTGAATTGATGTGAAAACCTTTAGATAGATCAGAAGTTAATAATATTTTAATAAAAACATTGAAAGAATTATATCCTAAAGAATATAAAGAATTTCAACCACGGAGATTGGATGATTTAATTATAATATTACAAAGTGAAACTAGATTTTCTTTACATGATGCTAAAATTTTAGCAAATAGTCAAGGTTTATTAATTCCTTTTAAAAATGGTGTATTAAATAGTAGAACTAAAGAATTTAAAAACCATGATCCTTTAAATTATTGTACACATATTATAACTGAAAGTTATAATTCTAATAAAGGTATTGAAAATTCTTTTATTGCTGAATTTTTAAGTAATTTTGTAGGTCAAAAAGCATATCTTTTAAATTTACTACGTGCTTTTTTATATACTCTTTTTACCATTAATACTAAATATCAATTAGCTTTATATATTTACGGACCAGGTGGTACTGGTAAGAGTACTCTAATGAAAATTTTACTATTTTTATTGGGGCCTAAAGCTTATTTATCTACTACTCTTATTAATATAAATAGTAGATTAGGATTAAGTAGAATTTCACATAAACTTTTTTTATTAATTAATGATATGTCTCATTTCAAGGGTAAAGAACCTAAACTTTTAAAGGAAATAATAACTGGTGATACAATTGAAAGTGAAAAAAAAATATAAAGAATCAATAAAGATATCACCTCAATTAATTGTGACGATAACTAGTAATTCTATCTTAGAATTACAAAATTCAACTGGAGGTATAAATAGAGGAATTGTATATTTTCCAGCAGATAATCTACCCTTATTTAAAGAGCTTAATTTATTTAATGTAAATTCTTTAGGTGCTGTAGAAGGTAAATTAGTTCAAGATTTACCTGGTTTTATGAATTGAATTCTGAGTTGCCCACAAGATTATATTAATACTTTATCTGTGGGTGGTGAAGTTTTAACTAAATTTATTAATCCTGAAAAATTTATTAATAATCATCACTTAAATGACTGGGTACTACAAAATTTAACAGAGGAGAGTGATAATAAAATTCAGGTAGGAAATAATAAATCAAACAATTCCACACTGTATGGTAGATATTTAGAATGATGTAATATAAATAATATAATACCTACTATAAAAATTAATAGATTTAGTGAGCTTTTGAGTGATAACTTTAAAACTTTAAATTGATCTGTAACTAAGAAAAGATCTGCTGTTGGTTTTTTTATACACGGTATAAAATTTAAAAAAAGTGAAACTGAATTATCGACTAAACCTGTAATTAATGATAATATAAAATTAGGTTTAATAAATGATCAATTAAATTTCACAATTAATCAATTACAAATCATTAAAGAACAAACTACTATGCAATCAAAGACAGAGATAAGACAAATAGAAATGCAAAACTTAACACAAATTAAATATAATTAAACAAATATTGTATTAATCTGTAGAATGTTTGTAATTAAAGTGTAGTAATAATGTATTCCAAAACAAAATTAAAAAAATTTTTTTTTTATGTATCAATTTAAAAAAGTACTACATACCTTAATGTATACTTTCAAATTTTAATTTAAAGGTAAAATTCTTCAATCATTTTATGTTTTAAATTAATTATAGGTAAAAGCCTCTTTTTTTAATTAAAAAAAAAAAGAAAAAATGAAATATAACCTTGCCAAAATTAGCTCGTTAATACTATTAATTGCTTGATCACTCACAACTTACTACTTTAGGTTCTTTGTAGTTTTTTTTTACCAATTACTTTTTTTGTTTCTGACGGTTTTAAACTTTCTAAAAATAGATATTTAAGACTGTGACAAATATTTCATTTTTATTTTACAATTTTATGTTCAGTATGTTTTTATATTTTTGATATCTCTTTATTAGAGTGTGCCGGTGATCCTAAAAAAGATCCACATGCAGAAATTAAAGAATTTGGTTATCAAGTTATAAAACATCTAGGTGATAAGTTAGTTGACGGAGGTGCAGCAGCAGCAATTCCTGCTGCCGCTGCAAAGTTGATACCTTAAGCAGCACCTTTGCCTGCAAAAATAGTCGGGATAGCAGCTTTTGCTGCAACAGGTGTAGTAGGAAAAAAGAGGAGGACAAGCTATTGCAGATATGGGTCAAGAATATTTTAACCCTACTAAAAATTTTTTACCTTATGATGTTGATACAAAATTTAAAATTTTTGACGTAGATTCTATATCAACAAATATAATAAATAAAGATTTACCATCTACTGTGGTTAATAATACTTTAACTGAAGAAAATTTCAACTATTTTAATTACAAATTAACTTTATTTAATAGTGATAATATTATTGAAGTATTATTATCTTCAATGTTAATACTTAACATTATTAAATTATTACTTTTACTTTTAACTATAACTAATTTATTAACCTATTTTTTTAAGTAAGATAAAATTAGAATTAAATTGATTAGTTAAATATAACTTAGTTACGGAAACAAACAAAACTAAAATATTGAATAAATTAAACACTATATTAAATATTTCACAAAAAACAATAATTGCAAACTTAATAATTTTTGTCCTGGTAATGCTATTTTGCGATTTATACAGCTTTTTCTTTGTAAATATGTGCTTATTTAATTTAGAAAAATATTGTAATTATTATTTAGACTTTCTAAAATACAAATAACCCTATTACTAATTAATATATTTACTAATTTTTTTTTATTAAATTATCTATATGATAAAAATAGGGAATTAGTAACGAAAAAACAATATTGTAAAAAAAGGAAAAAGAATAATCTAATGCCTTGAGGAAATAAATTAAAAAAACTAAAAATAAAATAAGAAGAAAAAAAAACTAAAAAAAAAATTTTTAAATTAAAAAAAATTAAATTTAAGTAAGAATTAAATTTATAAAATAATTAGTATAGGAAAGAGAATAAAAAAAGAGGAAATTTTTTAAGAGAATAGTATTTACTTAAAAAAAAAAAGAGAAAGAAATTTCTTAAAAATGGGGAAAAATAAAAGTCCTTTCTAAAAAAAAAGAGGAAAAGTTAAGAAAGGCTTTTATTTGTATTTAAATAAAAGTAAATTAACAAATAATTTTTACAAATTATTTGTTAATTTATTAGATGCTTTGTTAAATAAATTAACAAATAATTTGTAAAAATTATTTGTTAATTTATTAGATGCTTTGTTAAATAAATTGTATTAAAAAAAAAAATGTTAATTTATTAGATGCTTTGTTAAATAAATTGTAAAAAAAAATGTTAATTTATTAGATGCTTTGTTAAATAAATTAACAAATTAAACTATTTGTTAATTTATTTGTAAATAATTTGGTTAAATTTTTTGTAAGATTATTAGTTAATTTATTTTAATATCTTATCTATCTTTAATTAATTTTAAAATTAATAATTTAAATAAAATAATTAATTAAAATTAAGGATGAGCTATTGATTTAAATTTGTAGACCTGGTTTTTTTTTTAATAAAGTGAGAATATTTAAGACCAATGTTTTGTTAAGATTTGTTAATTCCTATATAATTGATTCACCTCAACCTGCTAATTTATCTTATCTTTGAAATTTTGGTTCTTTATTAGCTCTTTGTTTAGTATTACAAATATTAACTGGTTGCTTTTTAGCTATGCACTACGTACCTAATGTGGATTTAGCTTTTGATTCAGTTGAGCATATTTAATCATGATGTGCTCTTTAAATCAAGCTATATGCTGGAAAATCCTGAAGCTTATAATTTTTTTCTAATAT
This sequence comes from Mycena indigotica, assembly GCF_014461135.1. Classification (NCBI taxonomy): domain Eukaryota; kingdom Fungi; phylum Basidiomycota; class Agaricomycetes; order Agaricales; family Mycenaceae; genus Mycena; species Mycena indigotica. The sequence goes on along the minus strand of NW_023503027.1, from coordinate 9,798 downwards.
TATTAGTTTATCTGCAGCGCTTTGTAGTATTACTAAGTAATAAAATTAAAGATGAAATAATGGACAATCAGCAGGAAACCAAATAGTATAGAAATTATACTTTATTAGGATCCTCAGAGAATACACGCTTGACTCCTTTCTCCTTAGGGTGATAGGTGGTGAAATATTCCGACCTTTTTTGAAAGAAAAAGAAATACAGACCAATTGCTTTACTACTATAATATTCAAGAGTTGCTTTAAAAAGGGAATTAAAAACTATTCTACTATTTCACAAGTTGAAAGTAGAAACACAAAAACTAGTTCTTACGTACATACTAAAATTAATTTTAAAGAACAATCTTCTTTTGGCGCGTACGCGAAAAATTGGTTTTCAGGTTTTACTGATGCTGAAGGAAATTTTTTGATTAGTTTAGATAGAGGGTATATAAGATTTAGATTTAAAATCAATATGCACATAGATAATCTAGAAGCTTTAAATACTATAAAATCTATCTTACAAATAGGTAATGTAACAGTAGATAAAGATAAAAATTTTTGTTCTTTTGTAGTTCAAGATTTTTCAGATATTAAAGATATTTTATGTCCCATTTTTGTTCAATTTCCATTATTAACTAGTAAAAATTTAGATTTACATGATTTTCATAAAGCGTTTTAATTAAAAATAAAAATCACTTATATAATGTCGCCAAAAATAAAATTATTTTACTTAAAAACGGAATGAACTCTAATAGAGAAAATTTTACAGATTTTTCTATTAATTCTCAAATTAATGTAAACCCTGATTGATTTATAGGATACCTTGAAGGTGATGGTACCTTCGGGATTAAAACAGGTTCTTATATGTATTTTCAAGTAGCTCAAAAAATAACTAGCGTATAATGCCTAAATGCCCTAAAAACTTTTTTAATTAACTTAAAAACGATCTCATTACCGATACCGGTGAAGGATAATAATCTAAATGAGGGGTGAAATTTTACCTATTAATGTAATAAGTACAATTAATAATAAAACTAATGTAATGTCATTAGTTGTAAGTAGTGTAGATGCTCTTTATTATCGTTTATTACCTTTTATAGATAAAGGTAAAATGTATACTTTTAAAGAAATGGATTTTAAGTTATGAAAAATAGCTTTAATATTAAAAATTCACGGTTACTATTATTTACCGGAAGGTAAAAGATTATTTTTTGGATATATCTGATATTCTAAATAAATGATATAGCACTGGTACCTTAAAAAATATAGATTCAATTATAGAAGATATTTTTAATAGATATCAGGCTATTTTATTAATTAAATCTCCATTTAATATAGAGGAATTTATACCTCATGTAAATAATGTGAGAAAATTTAGATTAGAAAATAAAACAGATACACCACAAACCATATATTTATGATAAAGGAGTACTTGTAAAAGATGCTCCCTTTAATTCATTTAGTTCAGCACATAAGGCATTGGGCTTAAAATCTACAAGCAATACTTGTAATAGATATTTAGATACCAATAGATTATATAAATCTAAATTTAAAATTTCATCTAAACCTATAATTACTACTTTATAAAAATAAAGGCACTAATTTAGATGAGATCTCTGAATGGACATCCAACAGAGATAAGCAAAATCTTAAATGATCATGAGAGATGTCGATAACGGTTATATTTTAAGATATACACACGCAAATGTAGCTTCATTTTTCTTTTATTTTCGTATACGCTCTTAATTATATAAATTATACTATTAATAATTTAAATTTGCAACAATATAAAAATTCTATATTTATGCAAAAATTAATTAAAACTAACTATCAAATACTTTACAAAATTTTTTATTCTGCAGAACATCTTTTTTGAAATATATTTAAACCTAATAATAAATCTAATTTAGTTGAGGAGATTATAAAAAATTCTAATAATTTGAAAAATAAAGACTATCAATCAAAAATGTATAATGAATTTATACAGTGATTTGTGGGGTTTAGTGATGCTGAGGCTTCATTTTTAATACAAATTAAAAATAACAGTGAAGCACATTTCATTTTTAAAATTACTTTACATATTGAGGACTCTGCTGTTTTATATATAATAAAAGATAAATTAGGTGCAGGTACTGTTTCCATTAAAGGAAATACTGCTACTTTTGCTATACATTCTTTTCAGATAATATTAGAAGTTATAATACCAATATTTGATAAATATCCTTTAAATACGCATAAACAATTAGACTATAAGGATTGAAAATTAGCAGTATTATTGAAAAAAAATTCTATTAATAATAATAATAGATATTTTTTAACTTCGGAAACTTTAAAAAAATACAATTTATTAAAGAAAATATAAATAGTAATAGAACTAATTTTGATGGTTATAGTATTTCACAAAACATGATTTCTAACTATTGATTTTTGGGTTTTGTTGAAGGAGACGGTTCTTTTCATTTTTCCAACAATAGGGCTTTATTTTCTATTACTCAAAAAGATAGACAAATTTTAGATGCAATATCTGTTTTTTTACATAATTTAGATAGATCTCCTAAATTTAACTCAATATTTTTAGCTCCTAAACCTAAGTGTATTATAGGAGCTAAAAATAATAAAACAGCTTATCAATTAACTATTACAGATACAGATGTTCTTTTTCAATATATTTGTCCTTTTTTTAAAAATTTAATTTTTCAAAGTAGAAAAAAGGTAGATTTTGAAATATGAAGTGTAGGGTTATTTTTAATAATTCATGGTTACTCTCAAATAGATTTAGGTAAAAAAATTTTACTAAAATTATCTAATAACATGAATTCTAAGAGATATTTTTCAAATATTATTGAATTTTTAGATATAGACGAAATCAATACTCTTTTTAAATTAGAACCACCCTTTAAAATTTTTTCAAAAAAAGTCATTTTATTTTAGCAAAAGGATTTGCTAATAAAAAGGGTAGTAGAATGGGTTATAATGTTTTTATTTATAAAGATGGTAAGGAGATATTAGGATCACCGTTTAATAGTTATAGAGAAGGTGGTCAAGCTATAGGCTTAAACTCTATATCTAGTATTAAAAACTATATTGACAGTGGTAGAGTTTTTTAAAAAACGGTTATACATTTTATTCCTCTCAGCAGTAGCTATTAATAAATTTTAAAGTTTTAATCGTTATTATTATTTATAACTTAATTGAATTATTTAATAAATAAATTTTAGTTGGGCCTATTTATATTTATTTCTACTAAATATTATAAATAGCTATTAGTTGTATGCTGAAAAATCTTTAAAGCTTTTGATACTTTTATTTATATTTTTTATATTTATTTTTAATTATATTAAGTCTCTTGTCTTTTTGAAAATATTTTGAGTGTAAAACGTCACACATAGTTATAATTAACAAGAGTTCTAAAAAGTTTAAATTCAAAAGATTAGCCTATCAGCAGGATATTTTTTAACCTCAAAGAATACACGCTAATTAAAATCTATAAATAAAGTTATTTATGTAAGAAAGTAGTTTAATTTAACTTTATTTTAGATAATAATATATTCTGAACTTAACTGATAAGTTAAGAAAGTTTTTTTTTTTTTATTTAGTTTTTTTTTCTGTTTAGATTAAAATTATATACTTTAAAAAAAATACTTTTTGAAATAATATTTTTATTTAATATAATTTTCAAAATAACATATTGCATATTGGAAGAGGATTATGATACGGTTCGTATAGAGCTCCTAGAATCCTATTATGGTCTATTGGAGTTATTATTTTGGTAATATATTTTTAGTTGCCAAGTTATGATGTCGCAACACAAATAACTAATCACTATATGCTTGAAAGCCTTAAAATCTATTTAGTACTTAAAATTAAGTTAAAATTTAAATAATTAAGGTAACTAGCAGATATAAAATTATTAATATCTCAACGACTACACGTGATATTAAAAAATATAGTCTTTTTCTTTTTTTTTTAATATCTATAACTATCTTTATTTGTTTTATATAAAAACTGATTGTTAAAAAAATTTTTTATTTATGCTTATATGGCTGTGATTATTTTAAATTAAAATTGGTTAATTTTAAATTTTTAATTTAATTTGTTAATGTATAAAAATTGCTAATGTTAAAAAAAATAAAATTGAACTATACTTACTATTTTTTTTGTAATTAATATCATAAATATTGATTTTTTATTAAATCATAATACTCATGAAGTATTAATTTCACAAGACTTTTTATTTAAAACTTCTTTATCATTTATTACTATACCCAGTGAAAGACTTAAGGATATATTAAATAGAAAAAAAACACTGCACATAACAATATATTTTGGAATGTAATCCTACAAATTCTTTAAATAAGCCTATTAAATATACTTTAAATTCTATCGCTGGTGTTTATTTATGTATTAATTTGATTAATGAAAAAATTTATGTAGGAAGCGCTGGAATTAATAATATGTATCGTCGATATTCGGCCCACTTATTAAATTCTAAGGGAGGAAGTATTTTAGTTAATCGTGCAGTTAAAAAACACGGTTTAAAAAATTTTGCCTTTATTGTAGTTGAAACAATTTCTGATGGTAAAAATGTAACTGAATTATTAAAATTAGAACAAAAATATATTGATAATTTAAAACCTGAATATAATATAGCTAAAATAGCTGGTTCTTTACTTAATACTAAATGAAGTATGGAATCTAAATTAAAATTAAGAGCTTCTACTAAATTAAAAAAACATTTAGAAAATTTAAGATTAAAAAGTTTAAATAAAAAAGTTTCATTTGAAACAAGAGCTTTAATTAGAGAAAAAGCTTTAAATAGAAAATTTACAGAAGAGGTAAAAAAAAAGATGTCTGTAAATAATAACAAATCTGTAAAGATATTAGCTTATTTTGCTGAAACTAATTTACTATATAAAGAATTTAATTCATTAGCAGAAGCTGCTGAACATTTTTATAATGATAGAAATCGTAGAACTCCTATAAAGTATGCTCTTGCAAAAAAAAACTTATTCTAAATAAATTTGTGTTGCGGCATGCGTTTTAAATAATGATATTTTGCACGTTTTTAATTTTTGATAATTTAAGAATTAAATTATGTTTGTACAGCAATTTTATAAATAAAAATAAGTATTATATATAATATTAAAAAAAAAGAAAAAGACTAATGATGGCTATCGGATTTTTGGGTTATGTACATAGCCCTAAATTATTTAATTTAATAAATAATAATATATTAACCATAATTCTTACGCACCCGTTAATTTTTAATTTTTGCTTATCCATTTTCGCTTTTATAGCTCTTGTTTTAGTTTTTTTATGTTTACGAATATATCTAAGACCGCTGAACCATAAACCTGTAGCAGTATTTTGAAAAAATCCTAACCGTATTACGAAAGGATTACAATATAATTTGCAACCCGTGCTATCTGAGCAGCGCTTAACTTTTCAATCTTTACACTTGAAAAGTCAGCTCAAAGGGATTACATTAATACAATATTCCACTTTTAGCTTACCTGTACGACAAAATAGTAATTTAACATTACGTTTGTTCAGTAGTACTGCCTTTTGCTATGAAAAATCTGGTAATTATAAGTCTACGTCCTACGTCTCAGCAGAGTTAAGCAATAAGGCAATTGAGGTAAAATTTATTAGTAATAGATTGACTGAATTTTTGATTGAAAATGAGTTAAATCCAATTTTTTCTTATGAAGATTTACAATTAGACGAAGTACAAAAAAAAATATCGTTTGAAACAAGAAATTTAAGTGGAGTTTACATGGTTTTAAATAAAGTAACATTAGATTTTTATATAGGTTCAGCCTCTACAGGTCGAATTTATAGTAGATTTTATAAACATTTAATTAGTTTTGATGGTAGTAAAATAGTTAAATTTGCCGTTAAAAAATATAAATTAACTTCTTTTGCTTTTTTAGTTCTAGAATTGTTTCCTGAAATAATTACTAAGGAGAATAATAATAAATTAATAGCCCTAGAAGATTTTTATTTAAAAACTATGCTACCTAATTACAATATTTTAACTGAAGCTGGTTCTTCTTTTGGTTATAAGCACACAGAAATTACCAGACTTAATATGTCTAAAAACTATAGTCAAGCTCGAAAAGAATGAATAAAAAATTTAAATAAAGGTAAAACTTTGTCCCCTGAAACAGTAGCTAAAATAAGGGAAAAAGCTTTAAATAGAAAACCTGTAACTTATTCAGCAGAAGCACTAGCAAATATGAAAAAAAGATCTAAACCTATTACCTTATATAATTTAGATCGCACCGTGTTCGGTAATTTCCCTAGTCTTAGTGAAGCAGCTAAAGCTGTAGGTAGTGAAATTAAAACCATTAACAGAGCATTGAAAACAGAAAAAAAAATATTAAAAAAACGGTTTATTGTGAAATTAAATTAATAATTTATTTTTTTTTTTTATTTTAAATAATAGTCCCACGAGTAATAAATTACATGCAATTTCTAGATAAAAAATGTAAGTTAAAGTGGAATAACTCGATAGAGATATTGAAGAAATAAAATTTAATTTATTTCTTTGGCAATACTAGTGAAAACGATCAAAGAATTTAAATAAATTAAAGATCGTCGGTTACCTAGATAATCGCGACAGACTGGGTCACTGGTGGGTGGCTGAAATGCTGCTTAATGTACAGTCGGGACAATTAGTAATATATTTAATAATTCTATTAGATATAATATATTATTAACAGAATATACGAATTCAAAGTTATTCTGACATTATATAGGTTAACATCAAAATTATAATGTATGTTTGTATGTGCTTCCTTTTGGTCAAATGAGCCTGTGAGGTGAAAATTTTGCCTCAAATGCTAACTTTATTATTAATAATTTATTTTTATTTTTATATTGTCTAGGTAAAAACTTTAATTTAGTCAGTGAAGATCTAATTTTTTTTTTAATAAATTTTAATTTATTGCCTTCAACGGAAGAATTAAATTTACATCTATTTTCTTTACCTTTATTGACTAATAAATTATTAAGATTAAGGGCCGATAAACGAATAGGACCTCATAATAAAATAGTTTTAGATTTAATTTTTGGTAGTTTACTAGGTGACGGTCACGCTGAACGCAGAAAAATAGGAAATGGTACTCGAATAACTTTTTATCAAGAAGGTGTTCATGTTTCTTATTTACTTTGATTACATAATTTATTTTCAGAATTAGGTTACTGCAACTCAAATATACCTAAAATTCAAACTCGTTTAGGTTCAAAAGGTATTGTAAGAAAAGTAATAAGATTTAGAACTTTTACATATACAAACTTTAATTGAATACATGATATGTGATACGTTGATGGTATTAAAGTTGTTCCTTCTAATATAGAGTATTTTCTAACTCCGTTATCTTTAGCAATCTGAATAATGGATGATGGAGGCAAAGTTAATAAAGGACTTAAATTAGCTACTAATTCGTTTACTTATTCAGAGTGTTTATTTTTAGTAAAAGTACTATTTGATAATTTTAGTTTAATAGCATAGTCTATCAATAATTATATTAATATTTATAAGTGACATTTTTTATATAAATTAAAAAAATTATCCTTTTGTTGTTATATTATTAAGATTATATTTATCATAAATCCTTAAACTCAGTATATAAGATAAAGTGACTAAGGTACAATACTTAATAAAACACAAGGGTTAAAAAATTATTGAATAGGCAACATCATTGAAAACAGGTCAAATATATTATTTTTGTATCAAGACCGTCGGTATACTTATAAATTATAAGGGAGCTTGAAATTTAATTAAATATTTTACATATTTAATTTAATTTAAAATACCTATAAAAATTTTATTTTTAATTATAGTATATCGCTACAGACTGGTTCTTTGATGGGTATTTATAACTATTAAATAGTTATTATAAATGCTTAATGTACAGTCGGAGTTTAATCATTAATATCTTTAATGACATATGGTTTACTTAAATGTTTTTTTTTAAATTTTTTTTGGGGTATTAAGTAAATACGTGTTTATTGTGTTGAAAAATTAATGAAATTTTTCATTGAATTATAATTATAATTACAATACATTAAATTTAAACTTGGCTACCGTTATTACTAATTTACTTTCTGCTATTCCCGTTTTCGGTCAGGACATTGTTGAGTCTTTTATTGTCCCTAATTGCTTTTTATTTTCTAATATTATTTTAACAGTATTTAGTACATTTCCAAATATTGAGTATGAGTATAATCCTGTACTTACTAATACAGATATAATTACTTTAAATGTTTTACATGTTCTACCTTCAATAGGTAGAGTAAGCCAACATGCTTATAAAAAAGATATGAAAAAAATAAATAAATCAGAATATTTAAATATTCCTTATCAATTTTTAGCTTTTTTGGTAGGTATTATAGATGGAGATGGATATTTACAAGTTACCGGATCTAAAGCAGGTTATATCACTATCAATTTAACTATTCAATTACATATTGATGATTTATCTACTTTGGAGTATATTCATTCAGTTTTAAAATTAGGTAAAATATACATATACAAAGATCAAAGAAGTCCTAATGCTAGATTTATTTTGAGAAAAACTGAATTACAAGATATATTCTTTCCATTATTAAAACATCATAATTTATTTTTTTTAACTAGAAATAGAAGAGCTCAATTTAAATTAGCAATGTACGTATTTGAGAATAATATTAAACAATTTAATCTAATACCTAGCTATGTTAATATTCCAAATTTTAGTCTTCTACCTTCAAATCCTAGTGCTTATTTGAAATTACCTTTTTTTAAAAATTGATTAGTCGGATTTTCCAATGCGGAATGCTCATTTTTAATTAAGGGTAATAATGATGCTTGTTTTCAAATAAAACAAAGATTACATATTGAACTATTTGATGCTTTTAAATTATTATTTAATACTAATCGAAAAATAACTGTAGATAAACTAGGTTTTGCTCAATTCTCTGTTAGTTCTAAAAATGATATACAATCTGTAATAAATTTTTTTTCCTTTTCAGGTCTAATATCTTTGACAGGTTTAAAAAATATTCAGTATTTAAATTGGATAAACAATCTTAAATTTAGTAGTAGATATAAAGATTTAAAATTTCCGGAATAAAACATTAGATTAAAAAAAAATTAAATTCGGCTCCTTTAAACAGTAATGTTTAATTGGCAAAGGGGTTAAACTGCAAAAACATATAATATTAAAAAATTAACTTCCTGTATTATAAAATTTGCAGCGTATAATGACTCGGTGTTTAATTAAAAATCATATTATAAGTCATTTATAGTTAATAATGTAGAATCTTTTTTAATAAATATTTTAATTTTTTTTTAATGAGTCATAAACGTTCAAAGACTAATAGGTGAGTAACATCTACAATAAGCCTAACACGACGACCCCCAGTCTGTTACTGATTGAGAAATAGTTACAGGTTGAAGACATAGTCTATTCTTATTAGTGATAATAAGGAAAAATATTTAAATTATTTTTCATAAATATAAAAATGATTTGAGGAGGTTTAAACACAGATGAACCATATTATGGTGATATAATATTAAAAATTCTGCTTAATGCTGGTAAAACTCCTAATTTAGAATTTGCATACGATTTATTTTTGATGTGTTGTGTTACACCTTTAACTATTAACGTAAAAACTGCAAAATCAAGGAGTATACCCGCCGAGGTGAGAAGTTTACATACTTCAATATCTTCTCAGAGACTAAACGCAGGAGATCTTTTTGCTTTTTAGTTGGTTTATTTGAAGGTGATGGTTTTTTAATCACAAAAAGTAAATATATTACGCATGAATTAGGTA
>NW_023503026.1:0-100163 GCF_014461135.1 Mycena indigotica | reverse complement strand
TATGACGGTCCGTTCTGGACAAAACTTAAAATAAGTGATGATATTTCCCAAAAAATGATGATAAAGGGAAAATGTGGTGATATGTAATGACTGGAATGGTGACGGTATACAGGAGACCAATGACCGAAGACATTGATGATTGCACTCCTCAGCAGTACGTATCCTCGTCATCATCCAACAGTGCTGATCACCAATCCCATGTGAAAGGGGAAAATGGAGAGGGTCTGTCATTTTTCAGACCATGCTGATCACTATTGTCTTTTGGGACTCAGTTATATTATCATCATACTTGGTATCATCAAGTATGGTATCATCATACATACTTGGTATCATCATGCTTGGTATCATCATACTTGGTTCTAACCGCTTTCCGTCATGATCAGATACAGAAAATGGATTTACCTTATGATTGCTCGCCGAGACCCTTGTTGCTCCTTGCAACTCACTTTCTACTAAGTACCTGATCCTAGGTACCACCTAACAGCCACAAGGAAATAGACAGAATTGCGAAACAAAGTATAGAACTAAAAAGGGCAGTACACCCTGCCTAACCAGGCATCGCACGCAAAGTCGAAGTTGTCGTGGAATACACGTTCTAATCAACAGGTCAGCTAGAAGATAGAAAGATACCTAGATATATCCGGTGAGGTACAGCAAACGCCAGCAAAAGGACGAAGCTTTGTCCAAAGCAACGCGATCTATTCTGGCGCAAGCGGCGCCAGCAATCTATCGAATGTCCGATTTTGAAGAGCAGCCGGTCCGTTGCTGGATGGGGCAAGGCGAGAACTTAGATTTCTCGGAACCCATGCTGAGCGTATCTGAGCGTGGCGTGGTCGAAGGGATCGGAGTGATGTTGCACGAGCCATTTTTCGTCGGCAAAGTGGGAGGACGAGATTACTGGGTGAGCCGTTGAGTCGGGCACTCGCTGCTCGTTGTCGAGTGGTTGGTTTGTAGATCGGGCACTCGCCGCTTGTCGAATGGTGAAATGTGAAGATTAGGTGGGTGACGAATTTGGTGAAATAAAAACTTGATATTTTTCGAAGGGTAGGTAGGCGAGAGCGCCCGAGAACGCGCGAAAAGCGCTTAATTGCATTTGGTTTATACATATACGCGCCGAACAGGCACATTCATACCCTCCAGAATGAAGCTCATCCCCATCAACACGCCAGCTCGGCCCCCACATCCCGTAAGCCCAAACAGCTCCCGATGCCTCTGGCGACAGCTTCGACACGGCACATGGCCTAGCCACGCCGGACGAAACCAAGAATGCGCGATTTTTTCTGGATCGCGCATCAGCGCCGGACCCTGCGGTGAACCCTGGCGGCGTACCGAACCGCTTCGGCGTGGGGACCTCCCAAACAGCCTCCCAGCGGCGCGGACGGCACCGCTCCCACTCCCTCAGCCGCTTCTTTCCACGGGTGGTGTAGCCAATTTTGAAGGCAACACGGCCATCGTCAAGTACGACTTCCGAGCGCATAAATTTGGCCAGGTTTGTTGTCTTTGACGGCAGTGTACAGCCCCCCGATTGCCCGAACGCGATTATAGAGAGCCTCCTCGCATTTGGAGACGATTTCGACCAACTCGGCTTGGGTGGTGGGAAGGGGGTATTGCGAGAGAGTCTGACGGACGATCAAACGCGAGCGCATGTCGAGTCGGTGGTCATCGGTCGCGTTTGTGGCAGACGGCATGGGTGGTCGAGGTGGTTGGTAGTGGGCGTGACGGCGGGAGCGCGACGAGCGTGAGTGACGATGGTGACGATGGTGACAACGGTGACGATGGGAGCCAGTAACGCGGAGATGGCGTCGGCGGACGCGTCGGTCAACGGCGGGAGTGAGGAGCGGATGGGCGGGTGAATCGGGACCGGAGTAACGGCCCGGGGATCGGCTAATTGATGCCGGATCCCGAAACGGCGCGAGTGGGCCGACCGGGAGGGCGGGTGTGGACAGACCAGCGGCCCGGCGGCCGGATACGGTCCGGAGCTTGGCGCGTTGAGCAGCCCCGGAATGGCAATGCTTATCTGTGAGGAGCAGAGGGACTGGCTGACGTGCTGATGATGTTCGCGCCAACGAAAACCATGGTTGGGGGGGATTGGTAACGGGGGGGTGTCGATTGGTCGGCGGTTGGGGAGGACATCGGTTCCCTAGTATCATCCGTGTGTATCTTGAGCTTTGCGAATGAATGAAACTCAGCAGTGTAAAGAGAATGTCGAGAATTATGGAGTTGTCGCTCAGATCATCGAGAAGCCCTTCGATCACGGGCATCGAGCACTGGACAAGCTATGAGTTAAACTATCTGAGGCTTAGAAGACAAAGGGCCTACGACAAGAATGGCTTGCCAGTTCCACGCAGCCAGCTTTTTAAGAGCCGATGTGTTTTCGGTGAAGCGACGGATTGTGGCTTGGCCAAATGTTGGGACAAGACGGTACCGATAATCCAAAATAGAAACGCAGCCGTTGCCGTAGGCTTGAAATACGTGCAGGAGAAGTGTGAAGAAGGCTTAGAATACGCCAAGTTCAAACTCGTGCATGAAATCGGGCACGAGCATCTTGGAACGGTCGGAATTAAACCGCGAGAGGCGGTCGGAGAATGCATTCTAGAGGTAAGAATTAGATGTTGTCAAAAAACGATTTCAAAGTAGCCATACGGAGGTTGGGACCTCTGAGAACGGAGTCAGAAATCGCTCGACTGCAGCAGTCTTGACCCTGTAACCCCACTCATAAATCCAAGTGCGGACGCGCTCATCGAGCTGCATCCGATTGCTGGGAAGCAGGTAAGGTTTGCAAGTCGGCTGATGTCTTCGCAAATCGGACAGCGGGCGAATGGGCTCGTGGCATGACTGCACCCAGCAACGCAGTAGTATGTCATCAGGTAGACGACCAGAAGTTGCCAAAGGATGTAGTCGAGTGTCTTCATCGTCAGGCGGACATGAAGGCAGAGGACAGGTTTCGCAAATTTGAAAAGACGATGTCTGATGCTCCGAGTCCTATCGTAGCATCATTAGATTGGAATGGACCGGAATATGCTAAAAAACACCTACCTGAGGGACTAGTGTCTGTGTCTCGCCCAGCCCGGGAGCGACAATGAGAGTCGTGGCGAAAAGCAGCGGTGTGCACAGCCACTGATTGGCTTATGGATGTCCATCCTTTTACCGTCTTTCGCGCCACAGCATTTCATTGACAAACAGAGTAAAGTATACAGTATCATTCAAGTAAACGAACAGCTCGGACTCGCTTAGGTATTCTGGTGTTAAGTTTCTGCGGAGGGATCATGTTCTCCCACTGTTGGTGACCGCAAAACGACGGCTTCAGAGCCGTCAGATAAGAGGCATAGTGAATGCGGAGGGCGTACCAGCATTCGCTCACACCAGTTTATAATGTCAACTGCCTGATCATGCTAACTTCAGCCCAGAAGACATGAGCTTTGCAAGAAAACATACCTTTGAAACATTCTCTGGTCTTTGTGAGTAAGACAAAAGGTGGTTCGTCGCGTCTTGGAGTGTCACAAGCAGCCAGCGCTTCTGGCCAAGACGCGTTGTCCATTTTGCCGCGGGTCCAACACTTGCCGGGTTCCATTCACGTCGGATGACAATAACGCTTCTGTCCGCGTTAGACGAATCTTCTCCAACGGTCGTGCCCAAAAGCGAGTCACAGATTGATATATGGGCATACCGTCGATTTCCTAGAGCTTTATGTGAGTATATTGACCTTTTAACAAGCGCAAACGGACCACAATACGATATCTTATCTCTTGCAGGGCTTCTGTTACGCCCAGAAAACGCATATAATGCGGACCGAGAGTTGTCGGAGGGGTATTCCAGCAGTATTTGGGGTCTTTGCGGGGTGCTGCAGCGGCGCGGAAGGTATAGGCAGGCGGGACCAGGTCGTTCGAGTTCTTTCTTGGTCGATGGACTTGGTTGTGTTGCAAAATCCAGAGGATCATCGCCACAGATTGTTGGTGGATGCAGAGGGTACTCGCGAAGAATGAGAAATGGGATGGGCGGAACCGACAAGTCTATAGGATCGTGTCAACGCGCGAGGATAGGAGTTAAAACGCGTGGGCGCGCGCGACGGGAAAAACCTGATTTTTGTCAACAACCTGAAGCTCTCTTGTTTCATACCTTTAATAAAAGAGAGGAGCCAGCATGGCCCATCAAAATCAACCTTGTCTCTGCTCCCTTCGCATATCCCAGCATCCTCGATGTCCCTCTCGCAACTCCCACCAACTCCGCCCTCCAGCTCCCCTCTGGTTGACCGAACCAACTCTGTCCCAACTGACCCCGAAGACACTCTCCGTGCGGACTTTGCCAAGTTGAAGGCCGACTTTGAAGCGCTGCAAGTAATTGCTGCCAACAAGACGAATCGAGGTCGGAAGTGAATATTCAAACGACCGTCGTCACATTTGGGTGACGTTTGATGGGGAGGCGGCAAACAAGCGTAAACGCCAAGAGTACGTCGTTATCTGCACTGTCACAGATCATATCATCATTTTCTTCATTCTTCAGCAACCCACCACCTGAAGGCGAAGTCGATGAAGCGCCCCTTCAGCAGCCATGGACAACCCTCCAGACTTTCACGAAGTTGGCCGTATCCTGGCTCGGCATATTGGCAGCGGCATATTCGAAGATTTTGGGCCCATAATCCGCTACGGGCTCAACCGCGATACTGGGCTTGTTGGCGACGAGACAGACAACACCTATGCTTCACTGACATTTCTTCATCAAGCTAAACATCCTTCAGCATAGGAAACAAGCGACTTGGCGACGCCTACGATATCTTTTGGCAATCCAATACCGGCCTTCATGCTATGATCCTCAGCAACTTTCACAACTTCAAGTTCCTCAAGCGCTCGCCCGCTCAGTATGCTTCTCATGCTGCTCATTCATTTTCTCATTTTAATCTTTTAGGTCAACGGCGGAATCGAAAGCATCCGCTCAGACGACTCCGGCACACTTCGTTACAAGATCGATAACTGGATCCGTCTGCCGCCACCGCCTTCCGCAAGCAACAACACAACCAACACCGCCGATGGTATTCCTGTCGATTCCACTGGTCTTGACACGAGTATTACCCCCAACACTGCGGCTGCACAGACAAGGACCTTCGCGGGTTTAACGACGCTTACGACGGCAGCTTGCTCCTGCCCCTGGAGTACAAGGACAGCCCTGCTTTCCCCGAGTATATCTTCTTTCATTTCACAGCGCCATCTAATCGTTCTTCAGTGCATGTCATTAAGGTAGCAACACATGGCATTGTATAGCTCCGACTCCTAGCAAACCATATGTCCAATATCATAACCGTCAGCGATGTGATCTTCGTGGTCGCAATATATGGCCGTTTGATGGCTTGTGCTCCTTGGGCCTTTGCGAGGGTTTGTAAAGGTATGTAAACCCTGACATGTTTTTTTTGTTTTTTTTGCTGATGGCGACCTTTGCGGCGCTTGAGCACTTCCGGTTACTCTGGGCTCTTGGCAACGTCACCACACACGATTTTATCCGTGCATTAGAGAGGCAACAAGACCCAATTCAGACCGAGGAGACACCTGTGAGTAGCTTAGTGATCACATTGCTGTTTTCTTAGATGGCATAACTTACAGGATCGATACAAGGCAGGTAGACATTCATCGACGGATGGCCGAGCGCTTCTACTCCGAATGGGGTAGATCCCTTGTAAATGCGGTCCGAGCCGTTGTCAAAGAGGATGAAGATGTATTGGATGGTGCATTCGATGGGCTTACAGACAATGACATGTAGATTACTGAGTAGTAGCCCTTTCAAAGTTTTGTGGTTGAGTCTTCCAATCAAATTAATTTGATAAATTAATTTGATGGTGTGACGAGTGACTTTCTTGAGTTTGCGTTCACGTTCATGTCTGAGCCACTCTGGGTAAGAAATACGAGTGGACAGCTATAGAAGTGCCATAACTCAGCTGCTGTTTCCTTAGAATTACCCGCTCAATACTCGCCTTAATTTATTCTACGCGCAACACAACCGAGTGAGGACTTCGGCGCCAAAAACTTCGGCGACTCCCTGGACGTCAGTGTGGCCATGGTTTAAATCCTACTTGAACTCTTCAAACATGCCCGAGCAACCGCTCCGCTCGAAGAGAGACGACCCGTGCTTTGATGCTGACTCGAAAATTCCGGACCCCATCTGGGCCGCCCGACAGACAGAGTATGCGATAGTGTGGGAGCTCATGCGTCTCATTGCCCAACATAATTGCATCTCAGAGCCAGAGGCAGTTGAAGCATGGCCCTCGTTCTGGAAGTGGAGACTTAACTTGATACAGTTTGGAGCCGATCTGGAACTGCCGACGCATGCTGTGGACTCGCAAGGCGAGGTTGTCGAGGGTCCTGCGTCTCGCGAAGAAATCCAGACCACAACCGGCTGTGCGCTCATACGATTCACCGATATAGCAGCCGTACTGGCGCCGATTGTGGACGAAAGCAACTTCCAGAGCGAGCCGGAGTCAGAGACTCAGAAGCAGGCTGTTCGACTCGTACTTGATTTATCCGCGATCTTGTTAGACGACATAGGGCTCGTCGCCGACTTCTGCGTGTCATTGCCGCGCAAGCCGCGACAACGGGGTGACCGACAACAGGATCGGCATACTTGGAATAGGCACTCTGCGCCTCATGGGTTACTTGGCCAAACCGCACATAATCGCCCTATCAGCCCCCCGGGGTTTCAACGGACCTACCCTGCTCGCCAAAAAAATCATACAGGCGATCGATATTATGCTAGCTATCTGTGGCTCGCCGGAATCCGAACACCACTGGGGACTGCACGAAATGACTGTGTGGGTCTTGGGCTATATGTGCTGTATCTACAGGGAGGGAGGGACAGCCGACCCTCAAATGCATGATGCTTTGGTTGCCCAGAATCTATACGAAAAGCTGTTCCATATGTTGCTGGCGCTGCTGGACTCCGACCGCGCGCAAATTAGCGAACAGGACATGTCAACGGCAATGGATACTATAGTGGATGTGTTCTTGCAGCTAGCGGAAAAGCAAGGGTCATACCTTCAATTCGGCATTCCGATGCTTATTGGTACTGGCGTCGTATCAGGGATCGAGATTTTTCTGCGCTACCTCGATTTTGCGAAGTGTTTCGACAGCCAAAGGGAAGCCCTGCTCCAGGAGATTTACTATACGTTTTCGCAGTCGATATGGAATCCACGGCTCGTGAAAGCTCTCAACGCTAGATCTTCAATATTCGAAAACTACAACGGTTCAAGTACAATCTTGAGGGGCTTGTGCTTTCAACTGGAGCGTAATGTACGTGGACTATCCTTGGGGTGCAGGCAGCACGACCTGACAGCTCGATGACTCAGATGCAACTGTTCTATATCATTGAAGACCGGAAGGATAGCGCTGAATATAGAAGGGGAATTTGCCAATCTGTGGGTGCCAGTGTCAGTCAGCATTCTTGTGGATTTTACTAACAGCTTCCAGTGCAACGCGGTCAAATCAAAGCACGATCTGAAAGTTTGCTCTGCTTGTCTACAAATGTACTACTGCGATAAAGTGTGCCAGCGGCGGGAACGACCAGCACATAGATTGTGCTGCCCGACGTTGTCGCAGCACACGCGGCGTGCGTCTAGTTTTACCTAGCAGTCCTTCATGTAGCTGACCATGATCCAGAGGCGGAATTTCGTGGCATTGCCAGTATGGAGCGGGGGGTACATCCGTCGGGTGTTGCAATACTACTTTGAAAGTTTTGTGTTCGCACGAGTCAAGGGGATGGCTTCGATGGCGATCGAGACTGGCTTGAAGCCGCTATCTGTGGTTTACCACTTTGGAGACGAGCCACCCCGGATTGAGGGCATCTGGGCTGAGAATATTCTGAAAGTGTGGGGGATGGACAGGTGGAAGGTGAATCCGATCGACACTCTGGACTACTCAACCGGAAAAACTGCCGTCGATTTGGCCGTTTTGCCCTTGGCGAACCAGAAATTCATCACCTGGGCCGTACTTCGTCGTTGCAGTCAACCCATGGACCTTGATTGGTGGCGGGGAAGTACGCCGGTGGGTGTGATGTACTGCTAGCTCCGTGCGACTCTGAGACGGTCATGTGAATCGTGTTGACGACCTGCTATCGTATTGTTGTTGTATCGCTCGCTGTACTTGAAATTACTGAGATTCTACTGTTGCAATCACTTGTGCCAGCCACTGTGGGAGTTTGGGAATATGGTGCTGAAAGGCCAGGTATGACGTCCCGGAGACCAAGCATTGTGTCCCGGCGGTCACACATGGCCTCATATGGCGGTCGAGGCACCACATCTGGTTTGCGGGTGGCCAGAAATGGGACGTGGTGGTCTGGCCGTCCTTATCGGGCACAACAGGGCAGATAGATACTACAGACATTGAATTGGTAGCAGTACAGAATACATGAGCAGTGTTGTGAACTCTCGGAATGGGACAGAGGAGCTGGAGCAAGTAGAACACAGTGTTTAAGTGGAAGCGGCGGCCTTGCGAGCGTGACGAGCAGCACGAAGCCGTGCGGAACGGGAAGTGGGATCGGACACAATGTTTGCGGCGTCCCGAACTTGACGTTCGCCGAATACCTCGCTAGGAAAGGTCAGAGCTAGCATAATATAATGGGGACACGTACTTGTCCCATGTCTTGAGAATGGCTTGCACCTTCTCATCGTCTTCGTCTTCTTCAAATATCGCCACTATTGCGGATCAGTCATAGTATCTGGGGAAATATCACATACCTGAACATGAGCGTACGCGACAAGTCTGCCCGTAACTTGTCGAACATTCTTCCGCTCCGCGTTCGACCGTTTCACGCCATTGGTAGGCGTTGGAAGGGCTGTTGAGGATCGCACGAAGAACCTGTCAATGCGGTCAGCAACGGGAGTGGCCAGATATCCCTGGTTCACCCGGATTGGTACATGGCCCTCCATGAACCCAGCCTCGTCGTCCTCTTCGGTGGCCTTCAACTGATCGTACATCAGTGCTGGGTAGTCCTCGTACTTGTAGATAATCTTGTTGTCCTTCAATTGCTAACAGCACATTAGACTGGGACCACAAATAAATTAGACGTACCTTTCATTCGAGAGCTTTGAGATATCCGCCTGCGCAACAAGGAGTGCGCGCGTTTCCGGGTGATGGAAGCCACGGTCGGGCTTGTGCTTGATGAGGAAGGGGGGGCGAAAGGGCAGTGTCAGGGGAAAACGGGATCATCTTCTCGATTTGCGTACGACAGAGGCGCGTGTCGGCGTGTTTCGCTTGGTTGGCACCTTCTTGCATCTGAGCAGATGAGTGTGAAGCGTAGAGGAAAGGACAATCACGCACCACTCTCACAACATTGTCGAGCGTGTCGTAGTCTTCCTTCTTGATCAGATTATTGAGCTCAGGGATGGTTTGCGCAAGGATGTCGAATGTCTTGAGGTGCGGCTTGTCGTCAGGATGGATAGGTCGTTCGGCAATCTCGTCGAGCTTGATTTCAAAAGACTCCACGGAAATTGATGAAGGGTTGGGCTGTGCGGGCAAGCATGCGCGACTTGTCGTAGATATGGCGGAAGTATGTTTCCCTATGAGGTCGTGAGCATGGTGAAGGGGAGGTGGAATGCAACACACAAAGATTTGGCCTCAATTCGGCTGCGTGTCCCACTCTTCGCCTTCTTCTTGCGAGGCTGCCGTCCTACAGCCCGGAACGCGCGGCTCCATCGCTTCCTCATCGTTATAGTCCCCCTCCTGCTCATGCTCGTCCTGCGCGTCGCGTTGGAGGTGTCTGGGTTGGTTTCTTGGTTCTCTTGGGCTTCTTTTTCGCGTCGTTGACGGTTGGGTAAGGCTGAATCGAGCTGGGGAACAACTTGGCAGCAACAGCAGCCGAAGACGACTTGCTACTGGCCATGGTGGTCGAGCAGAAAGAAACGTGTCACGCGTCAGTCACGCCACGTCTATTCGCTTACAAGTGATCCCTCAAAAGCTGGCGACACAAAAACAGCATCAACGTCACCAGTCACTCGCAAATTCGCAAGCGCAAGCGGAGCCCATGCTGCTGGAGGCTAATGATGAGGCGGCAGTGAATGTAGTTGATACTATGGAGGTGTGAATGGTACAGCAAGTGGTATAATTCGCTAACTTTGCAACAGGTCGAGCATCTACCACCCCCACCACCTACGACAGCGCCATTGCAATCTCAAGCTCAAATCCAAGACGAACCCATGCTACCCATTCCCAATCGATCTCCTGGTCCTCGCAGGTCCACCCGAATAGCGCAACAACCCATTCGAACAGTCCCTGATGTACTTCCCGCCGCTACACGCATTCCACTTCCCCAACTGCGCGAAATCGACACAATGCGATCTCCTTCCCCGACCTTACCGGTGGTAGATGTACTCGTCGCCGCCTCCAGCAACACCTTGCCTGTACCAGGCGTATACGTCGCTACAGAGCCCGACGACTTCGGTGTCTTTGCTGTTTTCAAAGAATTGCCGCAATGCCTGCCAACGACAAACGGCGAAGACGAGGCCTTTGATGCAGCCACTTTCAACGTGACTCCTGAAGTCCCACGTCATCCACTAGCTGGCCTTGGCTCCGACGTTCAAAGAACAACCAGATGGTTCCTGTGGGCCATTCAAGAACTGGTCGATCTTCTCGTTGCTACACTGGGCATATGACACGACTGTAGTTACTGCATCTTCCCTCAATAAACTCGTTCATGATGTTATCCTCGAGCCCCGTTTCAATCGCGAACACCTCAACGGCTTTAACGCGCACCGTGAGATGAGAAGACTTGATGAGTCGATGGCTGGTGGGTCCACACCTGGCGAAGAAGATGCTAGTTCAGATCCAGAGCACCCGCAGGATGAATGGCGAGAGGGAAACAGTTCGTCTGGCCTTGCCAAAGCCAGGAGCCAAGCTGCTGAAGCTGAGGCACCACTTTTCGAGGTTGCTGGTGTCTAATATCGCGACTTGTTGGAGGTCACCAAGGCTGCCTTGCGACCCAGGAATGGCGGAAATGAACATCAAGGGCCATATCCTGATGGTTAATTCCAGTCATGGACCCGAACGCGTTCACGGAGAAGCTTACACGGCTGATGCTCTCCTTCAATTTGAGGAAGAAATCCGTAACCGTCCTGATGCTGACAGCTGTACGTTGGAGACCGTGGTGGTGGCTTGGATTATCCACTCAGATGCGACACATCTTGCGAACTTCGGAACTGCTTCTATGTGGCCGATATATGGCTGGGTCGCAAATTACTCGAAATATTTGCGGGCTAAACCTTCGAAAATGCTGGCTCGTCATCTGGCATATATTCCGAAGGTAGTCCTATCCTCTTGGGTAACTTGGCAGGCTAATAGTTCTTTTTTAGCTCCCCGATGAAGTCTACGATGAATACCATCGTGTTTACGGGACAGCTCCTACCAGAACTGTCATCGCACAGCTGCGAAGAGATCTATTCCAGGCAGTATGGCGACTTATCCTAACGCCTGAACTTGCTCGTGCATATTGTCATGGCGAGCCAGCGACTTGTGGAGAAGGTACTCGACGACAAGCATTTATTCGCTTGTTGATCAACTCCAATGACTATCCCGAGAAGTTAGTGTGCCATTCCACTCTGATGAGCTTTGCTGAATGCTTATGTAGGATGCTTCTGGCTGCTATTCGCACAATGACACCCTTCATTTGTCCCTGCTGTAATACAACAGTGGACTTGATGCACCTGATGGGTACAAAGTCAGATGCTGCACGACGCCAGAAGCTCTAGCTGCTTGATAGTGAGGCCCGCCAGGCTGCGGTTGCGGTGGCTCGTGACAAGATGTTTCGGAAGGGTATGCAATAAAGCACCAGTCGATACAAGCCAAGCTTCGTTTTGGTTCCGACTCCCAGGCCCCTGTTGTCAGTGCCTTCTCGGAGTTTCTGTGCAAGTTGGGGGTTAATTATTACTCCCTCTTTTCGAATGTGCAAGTTGTTTGGGCCAGACACAGTTCAGAAGCTGGACCAGCGGTGCGTGTGACTGTGTTTCCTGTTACTAACAGTTACTTATGTACACTATAGCTACCGAGTATTCCCAATATCAAAGGTAAGCCGACAAGCGGCGTAGCACAAACTGATTATAGACCCGAGGTCAGTCTGGGAGGCTTTGGAGAGTAAACTCAAGGATGCTAACCCACTTGCTTACACACTAATTTTCCAACAAAAAATTGACTAGAATTTACTTATAATAATGCTTAGACTGCCTAAAGACTCAGATATAGACAGGACTGGTTTTAGCCCTGACTTCAAGACAGACAATGGATATTTTATCTCTGCTACAATGTGGCTACATCTAACATATTACAAACAAACAAACAATTATTAAATTATTATGGAGGTTGACAAGATGCGGCCCGTTCCTGCCATTCTAAATGTGACATTTGATGGATGAGTAATACAAGGTTGTGACAATCAGTGCCACTTTCGACGGTACATTAGCATGATTTAAGGTGGGCCGACAAGCGGCATAGCACAAACTGATTAAAAACACTGTAAAATCAATGGAATATTGAGCCTTGCATAAATATTGGTGACCAGAAGCTGAATCAGTAATAGTGACTTCAAGTTGAAATACTGACTTATAGTGTTTGTGTCAAACAAGTAGCAATATTAATGGGACCCAAATGTGCTTATTTTCAGATCTGAAACTACTCTGAAATGGGACTCATCTAGATTTTAATTTATTCAGCAGAGAGGAATATTCTCCTGAAGCATCAAATTATGAAGTTTATTATTGATGAGATATCATATCTCAGAGTAAATGTAGCTTTAGTTTTATTATCACCGGCATTTAAAGCAAGTCTGCAGCAACTATTCTTATTGCTTATGCTCAGAAAGAATATTTTTTGTTGGCATCAAGAGATTTCAGAATGCACCCGTTGACATGGGAAAATGTGACACGGCATGCAGTGATGCGGTGGTGGTGACCATCACGGCAATTTTCAGAGGTGTATAAGCACAAACCTAAATCAGTTTGTGAAAAACCTAAATCAGTTTGTGAACGTTTGGCCGGAGTCACAGCCGTGATTCAAAAATGTTTAGGTGGGAAATGTTAGTGGGAATATATAAAGTTTTTTCTTGGCCCAAAAACTCATTGCAAAACATTAAATATTTTGGTCCTAAAAATCCTTTTGCCCAGCCAAGTCAACATTTTTTGGACAGAAAAACTCAAAGTTTTTTACACAATAAAAAATTAATTGCAAAACTTTATACATTCCCACTAACATTTCCCACCTAAACATTTTTGAATCATGGCTGTGAGTGTCATTTGACGATTCCATAACAGAAGTTCGCTGCCTGTGACTTTGAAGACCTTCTCCAGTGTGCACTTCTGGCATTTGAAGGTCTATTCCCCAAGCCCTTCAACAAGATGACTGTTGATTTGATTGGCTGGATGTCGATATGGCATGCATATGCTAAGATGCGGATTCACACTGATTCAACGCTACGGTCGCTTCAGAATGCAACTAGAGCTCTGGGGAAGTCTGCCCGCTATTTTTCTATCTGCACCTCGGAGCTTCAAACACGTGAACTTGTCAAGGAGGCATGAGCCCGGGTATGGTGTAACAAACTGAAATCCACTGCTAAACCCACTCATAACAAGCCATTGGGGGACAGTGATGACCTTCAACTTAAGTACTGGAATATTAACACTATTATTGTCGTTTGCATATATGATGGCAGTTGGTGAATTTTTTGATTTACAATAAACCTTGATCACTGTAGTTTTACCTCTGTATCTCTACCAAATGTAGCTTATTTCACATACTTGTAAGTGATTCTTCACCAGAATTGGCAGGGCATTCACTCTGCTATTGAAATTACCCTGAATTGCCAAATTGGGTTTTGGCTGTCTTTTGCCTAGACTGCCATTGCCTCCAACTTTTCTGCCCTACTACAAGCTCAATTCTCAACCAAATCTTTTAAAACAATGTGCGCTCCGAAGCCTAGGATGTAGGCCATTAATCTCTGTTAAATGATATCTCAGCGACCTATCACTGCCTCTACTGTCATTGCTGTCAGTGACAGTGACCTTACCCACTTTTGGCCCACCTCACTTACTAGCCCTTATATGCCCACCAGTGTCGCAGTGTCTGATGATCGGACATCAAACTGATGACACAACACCATTGTGTCAGTGCTGAAGGTCTTCGGTGACAGTGCCAAGCCATCAATAGTTTAGGTACATACAATTAAAATGAGTTGTTATTCTGATTCAGAGCATTGGGCTGCTCAGAGCTGGGAAAGCGTCGCTGGCGGTGGAGCCAGTCAAGTCAAATATTAAAATAAGAAGTGGGAGGGCTGCACGTGAGGAGGAGCGCTAAAAGGAAACAAGGAGAATGAAAAGTCGGATGAAGGCTCAAACACATGTGAAGTCAACCAAACGACTAGCTCTCAACCACTAATCCAGAGTCAGAAGGCCACCAGTGTCCTACTTATGTACTAATTCCAGGCTGACTAATACTGACTCACTCTGACTCATACCGACTCACCCTGACTCACGTCATGACTCACTCTGACTCAGATTGATATGACTCAGTCTGAGTCATTGATGGATTGATGGATGATATCATCTAACCAAATATGGTAAGGCTGTGCTAGCCGTCGTTTGGGGTTGGTTGGTGTGATGTGGTAGAGGTTGATGATATCATCAGAAATTGATGATGGGATCAAATGTGCCACTGTCATCAGTGATCAGCCTAGAAAGTGTAACATCCTAGTCCCTATGTTTTAGTTATATAATCACTATTATATTATTATTCATTTAATTATTTTCTGTCTTAAAATTACCTTAATTTTGATGGGGATTGTCATCTTTAATATATATGATTAATGTGGAGTGAGTTTTTATGACCATTAGTAGGTTTGATCACTATGTCAAGCTATATCATTTTGATCCCAATTAGAATACAGGCCTTTTCCACTACATGCCAGGTTATTGGCCAGAAGAAAAGGAGTTAGCATTACTGTATAATAGTATATATAGTATTTTCAACATTATATCTATCAGTTTAATATATTAATGACGCATTTCTAAAGTCTTTGTTAGCTGAAAAAATTCTTTCTAGAGTTTTATGCTACCCTTATTCAAGCTACTCCTAGAGCCTAGACTGATTCTTACACTTGCAGGTGATACTTTGACCATATCTTTGCCCTGGATGAGGTCAGAGAGTTTGATAGGAAGTATGCAGGTAAGCCACAGCACATTGCCTCTACCACCTTTGATGTAATACTCTTCTGGTTTCAAAGGGGTGGGTGATGTCAGGAGAACCTCTCTTTTAGCCTCTCGGTCTCTAGTAAATAAAGGACTTATCAGTGTCTTGTCAATATCTTATATACTATTGAAATATCTTATCATAGGCTTTATTACAAACTTCTAAGCTTCCTATAAGAAACTTATAAGTGTCTTGTCAGTATCTTATATAGTATTAAACCATATTAGATTAAGCTTATAATAAGATTATTAAAAGATATTATAAGAGCCTTATAAGACTATTAAAAGATATTAAAAGAGCCTTATAAGACTATTAAAAGATATCAAAGGAGCCTTATAAAACTATTAAAACATATTATAAAGCTGCTCATAAAGAGCTTATAAGTGTCTTGTCTGTATCTTATATACTATCAAAACAAAACATATTATAACAGTGACCAAATGTCTTTGTAATCAATTTAGCACTGTCACACTTGTGCTTGTGTTCATAACATGTGACGTTAATAGGAACCAAGTTCCAAAATACAATGAGCACAACAAACCCCACTGGGCTAGGGCCAACCAATTCTATAGAGTATACAATCTGCTGCTAAATTGACAATGCATCAGGCCCCTGAAGGATTGCCTGATTCAGTCTGGCCAGTCATTCAACTCTGGCTGTGCATCTTTTTGGTAAATGTGAGTCTGAGAGGACCTGCAGCCACTGTCTACCAGTGCACAACTTCTGCACCCTTCACTAGTCTATGCATTGAGACACCACATTCAAAGGGGAGGGTGATGTTAGGAGAACCTGTCAGGGGAAGTCCCCTTTCGGCCCCTCGGAGACGTGTCCGATTCCGGTCTGATTCTGGTTCCGACTCCGGTCCGGCCCCCCATCTCGCCCGCACAATCACCGATGCGTTAATGATCCGTCAACGCCCTCCCAACGGTTGCCCGGGGACCTTGCCTGCTACGCCGCCCAAGCCTTCTGTGCCCAACGGCGGCAGCTACGGACAAGCAGTATATAGTCAGCTACCTAGCAGGCGGACCCTCAGAGTTTCTTCTCTTTGGATCCTCCCCTGCTAGGTCAGCTTTATTCGTATTTGCTTACCAATATTCACGCTTTGGATCCTCCCCTGCTAGGACCTTGATCTCAGGCCTCCGGGGTTGCCCTTACAGAACCTCCCTTTTAGCCTCCAGAGACATCTCTGTCTCCAGTAAATAAAGGACTTATAAGTGTCTTGTCAGTATCTTATATACTATTGAAACATCTTATTATAGCCTTATGAGACTATTACAAATTCTAAGCTTCCTATAAGAAACTTATAAGTGTCTTGTCAGTATCTTGTATAGTATTAAACCATATTGTATTAAGATTATAATAAATCAGCGGACGAAATTAGTCATAGACGATTACTCAGGTACTCGTAATCAGGGCACGTGCGCTCATTCCTCAGACTTGCCCATTGCCAAATAGCAATCTCCTCCTCGTCTCTCTCTCTCGAACGCCGGGCTGCAGTACCCCCGACTTTTGTGCATCACCATACTTGGCCAATCGAAGACCTTGTTGGAGCCCCGGCTGATGCTTCCCTTGCCACCACGATCCATCGTTACCAGCGACAATCGGCGTGTCGTGCCGAAACTGTCCTGGTTCCACTTTCCTCTCCTGTCAAACGCGCCCGCCCCAGCCATCTAGCGTGTTAGGAGCCTCCCTTCTTTTGCCCGGGGACAAGCCGGAGAGATACGAGATTGGCTCTGAAGCTGAACCTTTAAGCAACCCTGCCGGTGTTCGCCAAAAGTCAGCCAGCTGTAAGCATGCTCTTTGCTTTACCGCAGCTCAACATATGACAGGATAAAGCTATGCAAGCCTGGGCCGAAAGCTTTTGAGACAAGTACCTTCAAGCTATGTTATGGAGAAATGGACGTGGCAGGCAGTCTGACCTGTGTGCTTCTCATTCAATTGCGAGACCTGCCACGGCATGGTTTGCGCTGAGTGCTGTGTTCGAAAGCATGAAACCAACCCAACCCATTTTATTGAGGTAAAAATTCCTATCGCGCTCGATCTTTGCTGATCTTCCGATGCTAGAAATAGACTGGTGTCTACTCCGTAAGAACCAGCTCACGCGATTGGGCCCTTCGAATCCAATTTGGCCACTTGCTTGGACAGACATGTCCTCTTCCCCGAACTGGCCGTCCCGACTTGGTCATAATTATAATTGCCGACAATGGCATTCGCGGCGTTGCGATCGACAACTCTTGAAAGCCGGCTATTATCCTGCAACGACCTTCTCGCCGAACGTGCGCCACATTCTCTTGTCTTGACAGATTTCATTATCTGTATTTGCGTGCAAAAATGACGGCCTACGACTATTACTCGACATTGGAGTCGCTAACCGATGGCTTGGGGATCAATCCACCGGACCGTCACTCCATCTTTTTGCGAATTTCTCGCCAGTATCGACACCTGAGGCGTGATGGGAACTGGGCCGGGCGAGCTCGCCCTCAAATGTCCCGCTTGTCCGCGGCCAGGTCCACCTATCCGAATGATGGGAAGATGCTCCTCCAGGAGACCAGTAAGCTGGTTGCATTTCTTCCGGCAATGATAATCTGATCTTCGTTCAGATGCTTGTGCATCATATCATGTTCATTGCCATGAATGCCTGCTTCCGCCTCAACGACCAAACGAGCTTGAGACCCTGGTCTTGGAACGGGTTGGCGGCACATGATCGAATGACATCCCTATCGCGAATATCTGTTGACGGTGACGGACAAGCAGGAGGTAACGTGTTTCGCTTCCGACAAAATATCTTCGACTGATTGCACTTGCAGCGGTCTTGCGGCTCTGGACCGTGCAAATTCCAAGTTCTCCCGAGGCTATAGTGTTACTGGTGTTGGTATGGGGGGTTTGCGCAAGGGGCAATTCGTGTGCTTCCTAATGGTGTAGGTGATTTGCAAGCGGGCGGCGGTAAGTCGTCTTACAAGAAAGTGAGTCGCTCTCATACTTCGTCAGCTACAGCAACCTGGACTGCATCTTCGCTTCCTTCATGCGCCGCTTGAACTCCAGACTCCCCAAGTTAATCTCCTACGACATCGTCTGTCCGTGGATGAAATATCTGATTGAGCGCTTGGCCAAATTGCCTCAAAGGGCAAAATGCACATCAAAGGTCACTTGATCCAGTGCCAAATCCTGTTTTCTCTACTTTACATTCTCGGTTCGGGTATGACGGACGGCGAAAGTATTGAGCGCTAATGGAACATGATCGGTGGGGTTGCAGGCAAGCACACGCGTCTGTGGACCTGGCGCTCGATGGGATCAACTCGACGACTTGGAACTGGATGAAGACCCTTGGACCGGGTGAGTATCGTCTGATAATTCGCGTTTTGTTACTCATTGGCATCTGCTAGCGCTGTTATTACTGGACATGGCAGCGGAAGAGTGGGCGAAGCAAGAACAAGACATTGACTTTAGGCGACAACCGTGCCCAATCTCTCTGACGCAAAGTCTGAGGGTGCGTTGTTTGACTTTGAGTGGTCGACTAATGCTCATCTTGATCAAGGTTGTTGGGAAACGCCGTATGCAAAATGTTCAGACAGAATTGGATAAAGCGGGAGCAGTCCCCATTCGTGATGTTTCCCTGACCAAGTTCATTACAGCGTTGCTGGACGCTGAAACTGACCAGTGCGTGTTGTTTTTGTCTTGGTCTGTTTCACTTCTGATCGTTTTCCGCTTAGGCGGCGTATTCGTGGATTGGTGGATTTGAGGAAGACAGTAGCAACATCAGGGAGAGTCAGTTTTTCGGCGACTGCGTCGAAAGCTTTCCTCCAGGCATTGGATGCTCAAAGAATGTTGCAAGAGACACTGGCCGGACGCGTACCTCTCTTCTCACCTTCCGCAATCCCACGATTGGATCGCGGCAATGGTGGTTGCCGCGAGGGTTTGGTGGAGATCAAGCACGCCTTACGAGATGCTCAATGTTGTTCTGCTTTGACCCGTCTGCAACTGCAAGTGCATGTCAAGTCTCGACTGCTCATCTACACACGGCAGCACTCGCACACTCATTCGCGGACACTACACCACCATCCGAGTCAAAACGTTAACCATATACCTTGGTTACCCTCTAGTGCCGAGGTAATCTTGCTTTTTGAGGAGTACCATAAAATATCTGTCGGGCCATTAGTTTCAAGTCGGATACTATACTGATGCACACACCTTTTCCATTCATCGTTGCTCGTTTCCGTCCGAGTCCCCGTATCATCCACCAGATTACCGACATGGCCGCTGCAAAGACCGCCAAACGACCCGTCCGTCTCTCGAGTGTTGCTTGTGTCAACGATTTGGGAGGGAGTAGCTTTTGCTGTGTTCTGAATCGTCTTGGAGTTTGTTCTGTAAAGTCTCGCTCACTGGCATTGTCCGGGTCACAATCAGTGACGGCCCGCAGTCACACGGCGAGTTGAGCCTTTCTTCAGAATTCGATGGCTCAAGCACCAACTCGCCTGAAGGAACATGAAGGTGGTTATGACGGTCCCGAACTCGACTAAGCGCCCACTAAACTCATATCAGCCTCTGAGTCCACCATGGAATCCATCAGAGTACCACCGCACCCACCTTCGAGATCTGACACCAGTTTCGACGAAATACCTCGCTTAAATACTGGTCTTCAGGACAATCCCATGGACTGGGAAGACGATGAAGAAGATTCCACTCTATTCGTGCCAAGATGGAGCCATTACATCCAATACAGAGTCCCCCCTCCGATCACGGACTCAGATCCTCAAGGAAAGTGGCAAAAATTTACCTGGGACGAAGAGCAAAAAGAAGAAGGATTCCAAATGTATTTAGGCCAAAAGCAACCCATCCCGACAAATCGCATAGTCTATGACCGAGCTCATAAACGCTGTATTGGCTTGCCTTCCGACTTGAAATACCCCAACAAGCGTATGAGGCTGAACTGTATGGATTTCCTTTACCGAATTGGTCCTTCGAAGTTAAGAACGGACAAAAATGGAAGAAGCTACCAGGATCGGAATGGGCCTACCTCTCAGGTACTGTGAAGGCGGAGCACCGTCATCTTATCGGCCGGGTCGTCTCAATCCCTAACACCACCGTAATCGATCCGGAAGTGACCGAAAATGAAATTCATACGCAGAGGATGAGGATGGACGAGGGCGTCGTCCGGGATAAAGGCGAAGGACAAGGCAAGACGATAGAAGGAGATGCAGACAAAGCAAAAGCGGCTCACTCTCTGGATTGCTGGAATGTAAGTTCAGCGGTGGAGACAGATGACCATCCTGCGGTACTCGAGTTAGCCATATTGTTGATCATCGTCACTCACTCAGTCTAGGTGGTAGGCGCGAAAAGACGCAATGAAATTACATCGTCGAGCTATGAGACATCCGAGTCCAATGCTATTAGAAACTCCATGCTTGGTACCAGTAGGGCTATCGCACGAGGCGCTCGTTTTCAGGACGGAAGAGCTACAGACCATTCGTTTCCCACACATCAAAGGCGAGGGGCTAGAGATCGGTCTTCAAGCCCACGGGAGGATCGCTTCAGACCACGTTTGTCAAGGTCTCCCAGCAGACGAAATGGTAGAAGGGGTCAATCATCTTCCCACTCTTCGCCCCGGCGTGGGGAGGCTATGTACCCAAGATCTTCTTATGCGCAGTCATACACAGCACGGTCGTCATCTTATTATGAGCCTTATCCGTCGCGGACATTGCCATCTCAAGGCGACTCAAAGCTTCCAGGTGGACCGCAAAACTCATCGAGTCGAAGTCGAGCAAGCTCGATATGTCAGGCATCAGTATGGTGAGTACTTAACCGTTCGGAAATAAGCTTCTAAATAAGATTTAGATGAAGAAGCGAAGATGTAGAAATTGGGAAGTGCAAGCTCAACGATTCCAAGTAAACATAAGAAGAGGCAATCTGAATGAGAAAAATGTATGACTCGAAGTCCTTGTTGCAGTAACGGCAGAGCGCCATTGTCCAGATGAGAGTAAGAAGCCCCAGTAGCGGCGGTAGTCGCATCCAGCAGATGTAAGTTAAGAATCGAATCTAGCGTGACACGGCGATGTGATGCTCATCCCTTGCCTCTGCCAGGAGTCTTTGCCGTCCTCGTCAACCGCGTCCAAGAAAAGGTCCAAAGCCTCAGAACACGCAGAGGAAGCTCATCGAGTGCCAGCTGCGCTCAGACGCCTCCAATAGGCCTCGTCCCGCACGCTTGGCAACTCCGCCAAATCCTGAAGAAGAGCATATTCGATCCCAACCGCGTCAAACTCGCGGCCCATACACACTTGTACTTAAACTCTAATGAAGAAATCGACTCTTACAGCACGCTACTTGCCGACACCAGACTCCAAATCGACAACTCTGACTGCGAGTCTGACTCTCACGCGAAGATGACCTAACGACTCTCAGGACGACGAACACGATAGCCTGAGAGAGGCTTGGGGGCTCAGCTGTGTCAAGACAGTGAGTCGCAAGGGAGGGAAACGCGGGAAACGAGGCTGGAATCCACGTCAAGACCACGAATCTGTGCGTGACTTGTGTTTCTATACTGCTAGTTTCTATCCTGCTATTACTCACCACGATCACTAGCTCTGACCTTATGTATCGAATCTACTGCAAGTATCGTATTCTGGCACGTACTGTACGTTTATGGCTGGCTTTCCTGCGCTAGGTGGACGCGGATGATCCGGAGGCAGGGTTGATAGGGGGCCACGCTAAGTGGCCGCGACACGGCCGCAGGGCCGCGATTGCACAGCCACACGGCCGCAGGTAGGCCGTACGGACGTGGCTGCCACAGTAGAGCATAGAGCTGGGTGCAGGTTGGTCAAAGGGGACATGTAGTGCTAAAATAAATCAATCGCGGCTCGGTTTGACGCAGAGAAACGACTTAAGTATTGACATGTCGCGGCAGTACGGCGGCCATGTTGCGGCCCTGCGGCCAACTTCATGTGGCTGTACCTTCATGGCCGCAGCCATCCAAGATTTTGTCGCGGCCTTGATGCGGCCTTGCTGCGGCTGTGCTGCGGCCATGTCACACATCAGTGAGATGGCTGCAACATCAGTCACACAGCCGCAACCTGAGTCTTTCCGACTCTCGCCCTCCCGCTGGCCACACTTTGTCGAATATCAACACTCTCAGAAACTCCAATTCGAAAATCTGGGCTGAATACAACTTTGTAGCAGTGCTATCGCGATTCGCGTCATTCAAGCGCGACAAGTTACATAAGTAATGCGCCGCCGATATCACGATCTCCCAATATTGCACCTTATACAATTCCTGCATGAATTGCGACCTCATACTTTGGGCTAATCCTATGTGAATATGTTCCCGGCCCTGCGGCACACTCAGGCTGCAGGCAACATTAATCAAGATTCAACACTCAGCCTGAGTCCCGCCAGGCGCACTGGAACTAACAAACATGACTCGGGCACTGGTACATTGCCAACCGTGGCTGAAGTAAGCTGAGTACCAGTATTCACCTTCCTGTCTTCTTTTACCATTTCTCATTTCGAGTTGTGCGGCCAAGTGCAATGGAGCGTGACGGTGGTTGCGGCCATGTCGCGGCCCTGCGGCGGCGGCCTTGCGGCGGCCGTGTCGCGGCCATGTCAGCGCTGCTGTCGCCCATTTCGTCTAGCCCGGTTGATAGGAGGATACCATCCGGGTATGTTCCCCGCTTCTCCTTGCGCAGGCATGAATTGACTGCGGAAATAGTAACTCAGTGAATGCTGTGACTTTGTGACTCTTTTGTCCTTGCTCTTTGCCACCATGGCGAGACTCACAGCAGATTTTGGGCACGTCGAACAACTTGAAGAGATTTTGCCTGATGACTCCATATCCGTTGCCGGTGGCCAAAACGCTCATGAACGTCAATCGCCGCCTGACTGCGAGTCCGAAGATTGCGACGAACTCACAAACAGCCCGCACAGCGATACACAGTACACATCTCCGACTCTTTCTCAGCAACGCCTTACAGCTGAGGTCGACTGGGGTATCACTAACGTATCAACTGATGATAACATTGAAGGGCTCGGAAACAAAAAGCAGGATGTCGCAGCGTCAGTAACCCCCAAGAACCATACAAACAGCTGAATTGCTCCTTCAGCGTGATTGCCAGTGGGGAGGAACAGGTTACACTGGCAATCGGCAAACATGTTAGATCGAGCCGGGGAGAAATTCGCCTTGCCGTCCGTGCAGGTGCCTCACAGAAGGCCGTTGCACGACATCTCAAAAGCAATTCTGGCACTATCTCCCGAATAGTACACAACACCGGCAGCAAAGTTGTCAAGGACAATGTTACAAAAGATGTCGACTTCGCTGACCAAGACAAATTAAAGGAATTGATCCAAGCCGATATGTTGGAATGCCGTCCAGCTGTGACGACAAAACGTGTGAATGCCCACAATACACAAACATCAGATATTATACTTACTAGCGATGACAGTCTACAAAAAAAGCAGTCTTGAAGGGTGCTCCTCCACCAGCCGCCGAACACAAACCCGTTCGCTCCAGCGCCAGAAGACTAGATGCGCCGAAACTCACTGCGATGGGTGGCAAGAGATGCTCCAGCGCATCAAATCGCCAAAATAGCTTCTGTTTCTGTACCACTCCACTTCATCCACATCACCCCGGCCAATTCTACACCTTTTGCGGCCATTGCACAAATCAGCAATACTGCCGTAGGAACTATGGGGAGCGTCTCTCGTATTAGTAGTGAAGTGCTGCAGACGGATTGTGTACACGGGAGTGAAGGTTTCATGCCACGTTCCGATTATCAGCCATTGCCTCCAAGCCCCCAACACGCAACCATTTCAGCAGAGGGCGATGAGTGCTTGGATCTGGAGGCGTTTCTTTTTCAAATCGACGAGACACACATATACGACAAATTGTTCCTCCACAACGACATCACTAAGGTTGCAGATTTCTACCAGTTCGGGACAGATCCCTTGACGCTCTACAATAAAGTCGATCGTCTGTTTCACAAACCCAGCACTCGCAGTACATATTGTAGAGACTTCATGAAGAGACCGCGATTAACTCAATTAGTCGAGGCCTTGTTAAAGCTCTTTGAGCAGTACAAGACTGCAGATGAGTGGAATACTGCAGTAGGAACTCTGGGCAGCGTCTCTCGTATCAGTCGTAAAATGCTGCGGACGGATTGTGTACACGACGGTGAAAGTATGCTACGTTTCAACTATCAGCCATTGCCTCCAAGCCCCCAACACTGGCAGGTAACCATTTTGGCAGAGGACGATGACTACTGGGATCTGGAGGTGTTTCTCTTTCAAATTGAGCAGACACACATATATGACAAATTTCTTCCCTTGTTCTTCTACAATGACATCACCAAGGTTGCAGATTTCTACAAGTTCGGGACAGATCCCTTGACGCTCTACATCCAAGTCGAATGTCTATTTTACGGACCCACTACTCGCAGGACATATTGTGGAGACTTGATGAGGAGACCACTATTAACCCAATTAGCCGAGGCCTTGTTGCAGCTATTTAATCAGTACAAGACTGCAGATGAGTGGAAGGCTGCACAACAAATGAGAATGAGATGAAGCCATGTAGCAATTTCCTAGTGCTTTTACTTTGTAACATAGAAATAATATAGCAAAGACACTGTATGCATTAAATTGTTCATGCACTCATATAGTCTGATATAGAAGCCCTTAAAAGTGTTGCACTGTGCGCCACCGTGAATTTTAACTGGTTAATGGAGACAAGGTTTTGTGTATCTGGAGCTGGATTTCTTTGTAGGAAATCAGGTGCCAATAATGGGCACCCAATTGCCGATAGCTCAGTGCTACCAGCCTGCATGTATACACATGATGTGGAAACTACCTTATTTGGTAATTTCTAGGGTGCTGTGAGTAATGCAAAAAACATTACTCACACTGGTTTCGAAACCCCCCCTTCCCCCGTTTCGAAACAGTTTTGAAACCGGCCAGCCGAGGGAGTCTGCTGACATTCGGCAGCTCGGGACAGCGCCGGGTATCATAATCCTGAGGTACACTATGGGCCAAGCCCAACCGGAGCAGCAGCGGAGCCCTACTGCCATGAAAACCATCTGCCTGGCCTTCTGCTGGTAAGTGCAGGTGATATTGGGAGGGTGTTGAGCCCTGACAGCCGGGCCCGGGTTCCCGGGGCATCACGTGTCGGTTTCAAACCGGGTCAACTGGCCGTGGATTTCAAAACTCACACGTGTTTTGAAACCGGTTTTGGAACTGTTTCGAAACCACAGTTACTCACAGCACCCTAGTAATTTCCCAGCAGTGTTGCCACCAGCCGAGTTCGAGCTCACACCAGGTGCAAGCCCAATGGCGGCCTGTAAATGGGGGGTCTAAGGGCAGCCTTGGTGCAGACAAAGATTTCTTTCTTTGCAACAAAGGAAAAAAATTTCCTTTCAAGCCGCCGTTGGACCCCCATTGCCAACCGCCATTGGCATTGCCACCAGTGTCAGTGTGAGCCGCTGAATCTGCAGCTCATGACTCAGCTCTTCAATCGAGTGACATGGTCACTTCTGTCACTTGATGACGGCAAGAGTCAAATATTATGAAATATCTGACTTTTACTTCATCCAAGAAGTGGTACATTAGTTTCTTCATGCTCTGAAGCCATTGAGCAAAGAAATTGGTTTTAAAAGCCAGGACATATACTGAATTTCCATGTTGGGCAATGCAAGCCCCAATCAACTTAATCAGACAGATTTGAAATAAGCCAAGTTTAGCGTGGACAAGTCAGCTTGGGCTCACAGCAACACTATTTCCCAGTCACATGCTTTGAAGTCTGATTTGGACCTTTACATAGATGTCAGGGGAACCTCCCCTTTGGCCCACTATCCATAGATCTGTCAACACCCTCCCAATGGTCCAGGACCTTGCCTGTGACACTGCCCAGGCCTTCTGTGCCCCAGTGTCAGGGGGACCCCCCTTTCAGCCTCTTGGAGACGATCTAATTCCGGTCCGATTCCGATAGTGTCTCTGGTCCAGCCCTCCATCTCGCCCGCACAATCACCGATCTGTCAACGCCCTCCCAACGGTTCCCCTGGGACCTTGCCTGCGACGCTGCCCAAGCCTTCTGTGCCCAACAGTGGCAGCTACGGACAAGCAGTATATAGTCAGCTATGGGTGATTGTGTGCGCGAGATGGAGGGCTAGACCAGAGTCAGAACTGGAATTGTAATCATCTCCGAGGGGCCAAAAGGGAGGTTCCCCTGACAACCACTCTTGACACTAACACTTGGCTAAGTGCACTTTCCATTTCCATCCTGGGCATTGTTTATCTTTGAGTTTTGACTCAGTTTTATCAAGGGGAATAAGCAA
Source organism: Mycena indigotica (assembly GCF_014461135.1). NCBI lineage: Eukaryota > Fungi > Basidiomycota > Agaricomycetes > Agaricales > Mycenaceae > Mycena > Mycena indigotica. Next base: position 73,648 of record NW_023503026.1, on the reverse strand, counting down.
GATCATGCTCTCCTAACTAGAGACTTCTGCCTATCACATAGGGCTAGAGAATAGCACAGGTATATCAATGGGTATTGGAGGACCTACTCGTACCCACACAGTCACAGTACCATATCTGTAGGTAGGGGTATGGGTTTACCCATAGATACTAAAGAAGGCATGTCATAGATACTGCACGGTTAGTGTCCATTATGTCTTCCGGTCTGGCCCTCCATCTCGCCCGCACAATCACTGATCTGTCAACGCCCTCCTGATAGTCACCCTGGGACCTCGCCTGCAACACTGCCTTCTGTGCCTAATAGCAGCAGCTACAGACAAGCAGTATATAGTTAGCTTCCTAGCAGATAGACCCTTAGAGTTTCTTCTCTTTAGATGCTTAATTCCAAAGCTTTATATACTGTTGTATTTTATTCAATTCAAATGCCAAAAGTAGTGTGACACTCAATATGAAAATATAAGTTTAAATTATTTCTCAAGTAGGAAATCCTTGGCACTGGAGGCGCCCGGAAATGTCAAGAATTGCCTTTTCAGAAGGGGATTTTGAGCAAAATAGTGTGATATGCCAAAAATTTCGAATTTTATAGCTAGTGTGACACGTGACATACAAACTGAATAAAATGCTACAGTAATACCAGTAATGTTTCCCATCTATGTCAGGGGAACTCTCCCCCCCTATTCTGAGCCCCCAGAGACTACTCTAGCTCCAGATTTTTTTCACTCTGTTATGGGGCAGAAGTGAAGAGCAGAGCATGAATGACATTTTATATACATTAACTTGAATGTCACTTCTTGTTCTTGTTTAGAGCAGCTCTGCTGGGGCCATATTCTAGTGGGCACCTAATTTATATATGTTGAGTCCTTGTATAGTCCAATATAAAGTCAAAGTTTTTTTTTAAATTTTCTCAGTAGAAACTGACATAATCAAGCAATATGCAAGTTGATTAGCAAAGGTCCGTATATGGGAATTTGATGTCTGGAGTTGATTGATAAAATCACCCTGTTGATTTTTTGATATCCAAATCATCTTCTTATATTCAGAATTCATTGAGAAATATAATAATTACTACTGCATTTAAAAATGGCAAAAAGGTGGGTTTGAACCCACGGTGCCAACTATTTTAAAATAACAAGCCGCCATCTGGGACTCGGACTGTCCCAGATCGCGGCTTATCAGGCCGAGTCCCAGATGGTGGCTTATTGCAGATCCGCAGTGTATGCTCTATATCCTGGTCCTAGAGTATGAACTACAATTGGGTGATTGTTGGCACATGATTTCTTACAAAGATTCAGCTCCGGGTGCGCGAAACCCCGGTGTGCCCTGTATTTGGTGCTTGAGCCATCGAATTCTGAAGAAAGGATTGTGACCCGCGACAATGCCAGTGAGCGAGACTTTACAGAACAAACTCCAAGACGATTCAGAACACAGCAACAAGCTACTCCCTCCCAAATCGTTGACACAAGCAACATTCGAGAGACGGACGGGTCGTTTGGCGGTCTTTGCAGCGGCCATGTCGGTAATCTGGTGGATGATACGGGGACTCGGACGGAAACGAGCAACGATGAATGGAAAAGGTGTGTGCATCAGTATAGTATCCGACTTGAAACTAATGGCCCGACAGATATTTTATGGTACTCCTCAAAAAGCAAGATTACCTCGGCACTAGAGGGTAACCAAGGTATATGGTTAACGTTTTGACTCGGATGGTGGTGTAGTGTCCGCGAATGAGTGTGCGAGTGCTGCCGTGTGTAGATGAGCAGTCGAGACTTGACATGCACTTGCAGTTGCAGACGGGTCAAAGCAGAACAACATTGAGCATCTCGTAAGGCGTGCTTGATCTCCACCAAACCCTCGCGGCAACCACCATTGCCGCGATCCAATCGTGGGATTGCGGAAGGTGAGAAGAGAGGTACGCGTCCGGCCAGTGTCTCTTGCAACATTCTTTGAGCATCCAATGCCCGGAGGAAAGCTTTCGACGCAGTCGCCGAAAAACTGACTCTCCCTGATGTTGCTACTGTCTTCCTCAAATCCACCAATCCACGAATACGCCGCCTAAGCGGAAAACGATCAGAAGTGAAACAGACCCGAAGACAAAAACAACACGCACTGGTCAGTTTCAGCGTCCAGCAACGCTGTAATGAACTTGGTCAGGGAAACATCACGAATGGGGACTGCTCCCGCTTTATCCAATTCTGTCTGAACATTTTGCATACGGCGTTTCCCAACAACCTTGATCAAGATGAGCATTAGTCGACCACTCAAAGTCAAACAACGTACCCTCAGACTTTGCGTCAGAGAGATTGGGCACGAAGTTGTCGCCTAAAGTCAATGTCTTGTTCTTGCTTCGCCCACTCTTCCGCTGCCATGTCCAGTAATAACAGCGCTAGCAGATGCCAATGAGTAACAAAACGCGAATTATCAGACGATACTCACCCGGTCCAAGGGTCTTCATCCAGTTCCAAGTCGTCGAAGTTGATCCCATCGAGCGCCAGGTCCACAGACGCGTGTGCTTGCCTGCAACCCCACCGATCATGTTCCATTAGCGCTCAATACTTTCGCCGTCCGTCATACCCGAACCGAGAATGTAAAGTAGAGAAAACAGGATTTGGCACTGGATCAAGTGACCTTTGATGTGCATTTTGCCCTTTGAGGCAATTTGGCCAAGCGTTCAATCAGATATTTCATCCACGGACAGACGATGTCGTAGGAGATTAACTTGGGGAGTCTGGAGTTCAAGCGGCGCATGAAGGAAGCGAAGATGCAGTCCAGGTTGCTGTAGCTGACGGGCATGAGAGCGCGACTCACTTTCTTGTAAGACGACTTACCGCTCGCCCGCTTGCAAATCACCTACACCATTAGGAAGCACGATTGTCCCCTTGCGCAAACCCCCCATACCAACACCAGTAACACTATAGCCTCGGGAGAACTTGGAATTTGCACGGTCCAGAGCCGCAAGACCGCTGCAAGTGCAATCAGTCGAAGATATTTTGTCGGAAACGAAACACGTTACCTCCTGCTTGTCCGTCACCGTCAACAGATATTCGCGATAGGGATGTCATTCGATCATGTGCCGCCAACCCGTTCCAAGACCAGGGTCTCGGCTCGTTTGGTCGTTGAGGCGGAAGCAGGCATTCATGGCAATGAACATGATATGATGCACAAGCATCTGAACGAAGATCAGATTATCATTGCCGGAAGAAATGCAACCAGCTTACTGGTCTCCTGGAGGAGCATCTTCCCATCATTCGGATAGGTGGACCTGGCCGCGGACAAGCGGGACATTTGAGGGCGAGCTCGCCCGGCCCAGTTCCCATCACGCCTCAGGTGTCGATACTGGCGAGAAATTCGCAAAAAGATGGAGTGACGGTCCGGTGGATTGATCCCCAAGCCATCGGTTAGCGACTCCAATGTCGAGTAATAGTCGTAGGCCGTCATTTTTGCACGCAAATACAGATAATGAAATCTGTCAAGACAAGAGAATGTGGCGCACGTTCGCGGCGAGAAGGTCGTTGCAGGATAATAGCCGGCTTTCAAGAGTTGTCGATCGCAACGTCGCGAATGCCATTGTCGGCAATTATAATTATGACCAAGTCGGGACGGCCAGTTCGGGGAAGAGGACATGTCTGTCCAAGCAAGTGGCCAAATTGGATTCGAAGGGCCCAATCGCGTGAGCTGGTTCTTACGGAGTAGACACCAGTCTATTTCTAGCATCGGAAGATCAGCAAAGATCGAGCGCGATAGGAATTTTTACCTCAATAAAATGGGTTGGGTTGGTTTCATGCTTTCGAACACAGCACTCAGCGCAAACCATGCCGTGGCAGGTCTCGCAATTGAATGAGAAGCACACAGGTCAGACTGCCTGCCACGTCCATTTCTCCATAACATAGCTTGAAGGTACTTGTCTCAAAAGCTTTCGGCCCAGGCTTGCATAGCTTTATCCTGTCATATGTTGAGCTGCGGTAAAGCAAAGAGCATGCTTACAGCTGGCTGACTTTGGCGAACACCGGCAGGGTTGCTTAAAGGTTCAGCTTCAGAGCCAATCTCGTATCTCTCCGGCTTGTCCCCGGGCAAAAGAAGGGAGGCTCCTAACACGCTAGATGGCTGGGGCGGGCGCGTTTGACAGGAGAGGAAAGTGGAACCAGGACAGTTTCGGCACGACACGTCGATTGTCGCTGGTAACGATGGATCGTGGTGGCAAGGGAAGCATCAGCCGGGGCTCCAACAAGGTCTTCGATTGGCCAAGTATGGTGATGCACAAAAGTCGGGGGTACTGCAGCCCGGCGTTTTCGAGAGAGAGAGACGAGGAGGAGATTGCTATTTGGCAATGGGCAAGTCTGAGGAATGAGCGCACGTGCCCTGATTACGAGTACCTGAGTAATCGTCTATGACTAATTTCGTCCGCTGATTTATTATAATCTTAATACAATATGGTTTAATACTATACAAGATACTGACAAGACACTTATAAGTTTCTTATAGGAAGCTTAGAATTTGTAATAGTCTCATAAGGCTATAATAAGATGTTTCAATAGTATATAAGATACTGACAAGACACTTATAAGTCCTTTATTTACTGGAGACAGAGATGTCTCTGGAGGCTAAAAGGGAGGTTCTGTAAGGGCAACCCCGGAGGCCTGAGATCAAGGTCCTAGCAGGGGAGGATCCAAAGCGTGAATATTGGTAAGCAAATACGAATAAAGCTGACCTAGCAGGGGAGGATCCAAAGAGAAGAAACTCTGAGGGTCCGCCTGCTAGGTAGCTGACTATATACTGCTTGTCCGTAGCTGCCGCCCGTTGGGCACAGAAGGCTTGGGCGGCGTAGCAGGCAAGGTCCCCGGGCAACCGTTGGGAGGGCGTTGACGGATCATTAACGCATCGGTGATTGTGCGGGCAGATGGGGGGCCGGACCGGAGTCGGAACCAGAATCAGACCGGAATCGGACACGTCTCCGAGGGGCCGAAAGGGGACTTCCCCTGACAGGTTCTCCTAACATCACCCTCCCCTTTGAATGTGGTGTCTCAATGCATAGACTAGTGAAGGGTGCAGAAGTTGTGCACTGGTAGACAGTGGCTGCAGGTCCTCTCAGACTCACATTTACCAAAAAGATGCACAGCCAGAGTTGAATGACTGGCCAGACTGAATCAGGCAATCCTTCAGGGGCCTGATGCATTGTCAATTTAGCAGCAGATTGTATACTCTATAGAATTGGTTGGCCCCTAGCCCAGTGGGGTTTGTTGTGCTCATTGTATTTTGGAACTTGGTTCCTATTAACGTCACATGTTATGAACACAAGCACAAGTGTGACAGTGCTAAATTGATTACAAAGACATTTGGTCACTGTTATAATATGTTTTGTTTTGATAGTATATAAGATACAGACAAGACACTTATAAGCTCTTTATGAGCAGCTTTATAATATGTTTTAATAGTTTTATAAGGCTCCTTTGATATCTTTTAATAGTCTTATAAGGCTCTTTTAATATCTTTTAATAGTCTTATAAGGCTCTTATAATATCTTTTAATAATCTTATTATAAGCTTAATCTAATATGGTTTAATACTATATAAGATACTGACAAGACACTTATAAGTTTCTTATAGGAAGCTTAGAAGTTTGTAATAAAGCCTATGATAAGATATTTCAATAGTATATAAGATATTGACAAGACACTGATAAGTCCTTTATTTACTAGAGACCGAGAGGCTAAAAGAGAGGTTCTCCTGACATCACCCACCCCTTTGAAACCAGAAGAGTATTACATCAAAGGTGGTAGAGGCAATGTGCTGTGGCTTACCTGCATACTTCCTATCAAACTCTCTGACCTCATCCAGGGCAAAGATATGGTCAAAGTATCACCTGCAAGTGTAAGAATCAGTCTAGGCTCTAGGAGTAGCTTGAATAAGGGTAGCATAAAACTCTAGAAAGAATTTTTTCAGCTAACAAAGACTTTAGAAATGCGTCATTAATACATTAAACTGATAGATATAATGTTGAAAATACTATATATACTATTATACAGTAATGCTAACTCCTTTTCTTCTGGCCAATAACCTGGCATGTAGTGGAAAAGGCCTGTATTCTAATTGGGATCAAAATGATATAGCTTGACATAGTGATCAAACCTACTAATGGTCATAAAAACTCACTCCACATTAATCATATATATTAAAGATGACAATCCCCATCAAAATTAAGGTAATTTTAAGACAGAAAATAATTAAATGAATAATAATATAATAGTGATTATATAACTAAAACATAGGGACTAGAAATACTTAGATTTCTAGACTACCACTATTCTAGCTATTCCTAAAGCTTTTTAAGCTAAATATTATCACTATGGCCCAAAGTGTACTTATTAATTGTATGACATGTCATAGCCTTTCTACCTGACAAAGTAATTAAGCTGTTTATACCTGACTCTGGCATCCAAGATCTCCTCTACTTCTCTTTTCAGGGCTCTATTCTCAATAAACTGCAAGCTGCAGTCAGAGACATACTTCTCTAAGGTCTTATAGTGCCTTCAGGAATTCCAGTAGTAGATCAATCGGAGTATGTGGGTAGATTTATACACCTCATTTGCCAACTTGCATATATTTGATCTATAATCAACTAGCAGATTACAGCTGTATTGCTAATATGATGTGCAGTACTATTCATTATTAGAACGGGGAATAACAAGATTTTTCATGCATATAATATGGTGTGAAAAGTGTAATCCTATAGGGGGACCCTTCTCATGCTTCCTACCCTTATACCATTGGGGATCCCTCACTTCTAATTCAGTTATTGGAAGATTGGTGTGTTAGGATATATGTCATATATGGAGGTAAATATAATATGTAAAATCATAAGGAGCTCCTATATCTTCGATGGCCATTTATTTGGAACAGAGCACAACTTGCACTAGGCTTATTCGTGGATTTTCCAGTGAGATATCAAGTGATCATTAAGTCTGATCAAATTTGAAATATGAAAAACTAGAGAAACACAGTGTAATATCATAGTCTCAAGATATAGGACGATGATTAAATCAGAGCATATGAGCACTAGGTTATGACCTACCTACCAGTACAAGAATCATCTGACTTGATGCAGGATTGGTAGAGATATTGCAGTATCAATATAGGTGATGAATCATCATGAGACGATATAGCTATACTAATAACATTTGATTGTCCAGGATATTAATCTTATCATTTAGGCACCCCTGGTATTGCTTCAATTTCCTATAAAAGTCATCTACTCAGTGAGATATCACTGGATTAGATATAGATCAGCTATTAATTAGCCAGTGCTAGCACAATTATTCAGCTGTAAGTATAGGTCACTTAATGAAAGTTGTTTGTATAGTCAAAATATACAACTTGGGTTTGTGACGATCTGTGACATCCTCGATGATCATACAGTCAAACGGTGAAAATTTCCCTTTTGGGAAATGTGTCACACTACGTCACATATATCATAAGTGTTGTGTCCTGGAGGTTTGATATTATTATTATTCATACCAGAGTATGCTTATATGATAGCTTCTTTGTAATGTGAATACATACCAGTGTCACATCTTATTGTCTCAGTAAACCTGGCAGTTCATAGTGGGTACCAGGCTACACAGGTGTTATTAATAGTATCACGCCAGTCACAAATGTCACAAATGTCACACTGACCTTGTGCGATAACACATGAAATGACTTAGAGCCTGGGGTCCCAGAGATATTGCAGTTTTATAGCCCCCTTTATTGCAGCATAGGGCTTTTTATATCATCTCTTCTAATTAGAATGGTCACCCGCATGGGTGGTCCATTCTAATTAGAAGAGATAATTGGGATTAACAGGTGCTTATAACTAACATAGGTAAGGTGCTTACAACCAACACAGGTAAGGGTACATCTTAAGTTGTCTTATTACTCAGGTAAAGTAAAGCATCTCACGATGAGCAAAGCACCTTACGACCAACACAGGTAAGGGTACATCTTAAGTTGTCTTATTACTCAGGTAAAGTAAAGCATCTCACGACGAGCAAAGCACCTTACGACCAACACAGGTAAGGGTACATCTTAAGTTGTCTTATTACTCAGGTAAAGTAAAGCATCTCACGATGAGCAAAGCACCTTACGACCAACACAGGTAAGGGTACATCTTAAGTTGTCTTATTACTCAGGTAAAGTAAAGCATCTCACGACGAGCAAAGCACCTTACGACCAACACAGGTAAGGGTACATCTTAAGTTGTCTTATTACTCAGGTAAAGTAAAGCATCTCACGATGAGCAAAGCACCTCACGACCAACACAGGCAAAGCACCTCACAACTAACACAGGTAAGGGTACATCTTAAGTTGTCTTATTACTCAGGTAAAGTAAAGCATCTCACGATGAGCAAAGCACCTTACGACCAACACAGGTAAGGGTACATCTTAAGTTGTCTTATTACTCAGGTAAAGTAAAGCATCTCACGATGAGCAAAGCACCTCACGACCAACACAGGCAAAGCACCTCAAACACAGGTAAGGGTACATCTTAAGTTGTCTTATTACTCAGGTAAAGTAAAGCATCTCACGATGAGCAAAGCACCTTACGACCAACACAGGTAAGGGTACATCTTAAGTTGTCTTATTACTCAGGTAAAGTAAAGCATCTCACGATGAGCAAAGCACCTCACGACCAACACAGGCAAAGCACCTCACAACTAACACAGGTAAGGGTACATCTTAAGTTGTCTTATTACTCAGGTAAAGTAAAGCATCTCACGATGAGCAAAGCACCTTCACCTCACAACTAACACAGGTAAGGGTACATCTTAAGTTGTCTTATTACTCAGGTAAAGTAAAGCATCTCACGATGAGCAAAGCACCTTACGACCAACACAGGTAAGGGTATATCTTAAGTTGTCTTATTACTCAGGTAAAGTAAAGCATCTCACGATGAGCAAAGCACCTCACACACCAACACAGGCAAAGCACCTCAAACACAGGTAAGGGTACATCTTAAGTTGTCTTATTACTCAGGTAAAGTAAAGCATCTCACGACGAGCAAAGCACCTTACGACCAACACAGGTAAGGGTACATCTTAAGTTGTCTTATTACTCAGGTAAAGTAAAGCATCTCACGATGAGCAAAGCACCTCACGACCAACACAGGCAAAGCACCTCACAACTAACACAGGTAAGGGTACATCTTAAGTTGTCTTATTACTCAGGTAAAGTAAAGCATCTCACGATGAGCAAAGCACCTCACGACCAACACAGGTAAGGGTACATCTTAAGTTGTCTTAGCAAAGCACCTTACGACTAACACAGGTAAGGGTACATCTTAAGTTGTCTTATTACTCAGGTAAAGTAAAGCATCTCACGATGAGCACAACCAACACAGGTAAGGGTATATCTTTAAAGTGAGGCACCACACGACGAGCAAAGCACCTTACGACTAACACAGGTAAGGGTACATCTTAAGTTGTCTTATTACTCAGGTAAAGTATATGGGCAATATACTGTAACATTAATAAACAACATCTTTAGGAAAATGACATGCATAATTTTGAGACAACTTCAATTATTGACAACTTTTTTTTGATGACAAGTGGCACTTATATCAAGACAACTTTATACCACATCAGGACAACTTTTGTATGGGACAACTTAGGTTGAGAACAACTTGGCAAACTATTAGACAACTTAGAAAGTGACCGATTTAAGGCAAGGGTAACTTTTCTGGCAGGTGGGTACAACTTTTCCTTGACCTAAGACAACTATTTTTAGTCAATTTTCAGTTCAAGGACAACAACTCATTTCTCTCAGTCAAGTTGGACCAAAAGACAAATTAGTAATTGCTTACTGAATAAGTATCAGGCAAAACTGATTTTTGATAAGATATATACTGGGAGAGAGATTGATCTACATAGGGCTTCACAGGTTCTGGTAGAATGAAGTGGCTAATAGAACAGCCTGACATGGTTTCCATCCTCTGTCAGGGGAACCCCCCGCTGGCCTCCTTCGGACCCTCCGAACGCATCCGAGGCGCATCCGACCGGCGCCCCCTCGGACGCTCCGACCCACCCCGACCATCGTCCACAGCCTCCTTCGCCCGCACAATCACCGATCCGTCAAGACCCTCCCAACGATCACCTTGGGACAGAGCTTGCGACACTGCTCAGGCCTTCTGCGCTCTCGTCGGCAGTTACGGACGACCAGTATATAGTTGGCACCCTAGCAGGCGGACACTTAGAGTTTCTTCTCTTTGGATCCTCCCCTGCTAGGTCGGTCCCTCCGTGTATTTCCGTAGCTTCTATTCACGCTTTGGATCCTCCCTGCTAGGCTTTCCTCGGAGTCTCCAGGGTTGCCCTTACATCCTCTGCTTCTAAGTCAAAATCTCATAGAGGTTATTGAGAAAAATACCAGCACTTCATTCCTTCTCAATTATGAGGAAACACTGCCAAATTACATATATTTCTGTTTTTCATACCAAAATAAATTTAAGATGTATTGGCAATACGCAAGTCAAATTGTGTCAGGATGGTCACCACATGGCATCACATGTGGCATCATTAGTCAGCATTTGCGCAGCCTGTGAAACTAAGTTGTACCTGCCCGAATGAAGCTGCATCTTGTATTTTCAAACTTGTACTTTGATTATTTAAAGTTGGCTTGTTCCAGAATCAGAGTTGTACCTTGTCTGTGCCGAGTTGTCCCTAGCCCAAGTTGTTCCAGATGGAAGGTGTCTTGTCAGAATACTAAGTTGCCCACAAGTGCCAATTACTTGTTTAATAAAATTTTGAAGTTTTCTTGAAATTACCCAAGTTTTTATTTCAAACTTGTTGTTTATTAATGTTACAGTATATTGCCCATAAAAGTAAAGCACCACACACAGCAAAGCACCTCACAACTAATACAGGTAAGGGTACATCTTTAAAGTGAGGCACCACACGACGAGCAAAGCACCTTACGACTAACACAGGTAAGGGTACATTTTAAGTTGTCTTATTACTCAGGTAAAGTAAAGCATCTCATGATGAGCAAAGCACCTCACAACTAACACAGGTAAGGGTACATCTTAAGTTGTCTTATTACTCAGGTAAAGTAAAGCATCTCATGATGAGCAAAGCAACTAACACAGGTAAGGGTACATCTTAAGTTGTCTTATTACTCAGATAAAGTAAAGCATCTCACGACGAGCACAACCAACACAGGTAAGGATACATCTTTGAAGTGAGGCACCACACGACGAGCAAAGCACCTTACGACCAACACAGGTAAGGGTACATCTTAAGTTGTCTTATTACTCAGGTAAAGTAAAGCATCTCATGATGAGCAAAGCAACTAACACAGGTAAGGGTACATCTTAAGTTGTCTTATTACTCAGATAAAGTAAAGCATCTCACGACGAGCACAACCAACACAGGTAAGGATACATCTTTGAAGTGAGGCACCACACGACGAGCAAAGCACCTTACGACCAACACAGGTAAGGGTACATCTTAAGTTGTCTAGCATCTCATGATGAGCAAAGCAACTAACACAGGTAAGGGTACATCTTAAGTTGTCTTATTACTCAGATAAAGTAAAGCATCTCACGACGAGCACAACCAACACAGGTAAGGATACATCTTTGAAGTGAGGCACCACACGACGAGCAAAGCACCTTACGACCAACACAGGTAAGGGTACATCTTAAGTTGTCTTATTACTCAGGTAAAGTAAAGCATCTCACGATGAGCAAAGCACCTCACAACTAACACAGGTAAGGGTACATCTTAAGTTGTCTTATTACTCAGGTAAAGTAAAGCATCTCATGATGAGCAAAGCACCTCACAACTAACACAGGTAAGGGTACATCTTAAGTTGTCTTATTACTCAGGTAAAGTAAAGCATCTCATGATGAGCAAAGCAACTAACACAGGTAAGGGTACATCTTAAGTTGTCTTATTACTCAGATAAAGTAAAGCATCTCACGACGAGCACAACCAACACAGGTAAGGATACATCTTTGAAGTGAGGCACCACACGACGAGCAAAGCACCTTACGACCAACACAGGTAAGGGTACATCTTAAGTTGTCTTATTACTCAGGTAAAGTAAAGCACCACATGACGAGCAAAGCACCTCACAACTAACACAGGTAAGGGTACATCTTAAGTTGTCTTATTACTCAGGTAAAGTAAAGCATCTCATGATGAGCAAAGCACCTCACAACTAACACAGGTAAGGGTACATTTTAAGTTGTCTTATTACTCAGGTAAAGTAAAGCATCTCACGACGAGCAAAGCACCTTACGACCAACACAGGTAAGGGTACATCTTAAGTTGTCCTATTACTTAGGTAAAGTAAAGCATCTCACGATGAGCAAAGCACATCACGACCAACACAGGTAAGGGTACATCTTAAGTTGTCTTATTACTTAGGTAAAGTAAAGCATCTCACGACGAGCAAAGCACCTTACGACTAACACAGGTAAGGGTACATCTTAAGTTGTCTTATTACTCAGGTAAAGTAAAGCACCACATGACGAGCAAAGCACCTCACAACTAACACAGGTAAGGGTACATCTTAAGTTGTCTTATTACTCAGGTAAAGTAAAGCATCTCACGATGAGCAAAGCACCTCACAACCAACACAGGTAAGGGTACATCTTAAGTTGTCTTAGCAAAGCACCTTACGACTAACACAGGTAAGGGTACATCTTAAGTTGTCTTATCAGTCAGGTAAAGTGAGGCACCACACGACGAGCAAAGCACCTTACATTGTCTTATCACTCAGGTAAAGTGAGGCACCACACAAGTAAAGCATCTTATAACTAATACAGGTAAGGGTACATCTTAAGTTGTATTCTCACGAGTAAAGCACCTTATAACTAACATAGGTAAGGGTATATCTTAAGTTGTATTCTCACGAGTAAAGCACCTTACGACCAACACAGGTCAGAGTACATCTTAAGTTGTATTATCACTCAGGTAAAGTAAAGCACCTCACGAGTAAAGCACCTTATAACCAACACAGGTAAGGGTACATCTTAAGTTGTATTATCACTTTATCAGTCCATATAGAAATCAGGTTCGGGTAAAGCACCTTATGACTGGCACAGGTAAGATACCATTTTTCTATATGGATTGTTGGGATTAAAGACTGCATTCCATTCTAATGCTACTTTCAATACTTAGGAGGACAGGTACATCTTAAGTTTCAGATTAGGCACCTCACAACTGACACAGGTAACATACTATTTTTCTATATGCATTGTTGAGATCAAAAACCATTCTAATACCACTTTTAATACTTAGACCGGCATGTTGTACACAGATATGTGTCTTGTTACAGTAATCATTCATTCTAAAATCAATGTACTAAACCTTCTGCTGTGAGCCTTCTTTGCTCATCTCTTCTTTTCCCTGCTTGAACTCTTGCTCAGCTAAACAGTCATCTGGAAATGAAACTTCAAAGGTAGGTGATCATCCTAAATTGTATTATTATTATTATTGTCTACATCTGTATTGGTTAAAGCACCTTATTGCTCGCACAGGTAAGGTACCATTTCTCAGTATATATTGTTGAGATTAAAAACTGCATTCATTCTAATATAGCTTTAGAGTTGGTCTTTCAGAACTACTGGTAACCCAGATGTCCCGCTATATTACCCGGTACGTATGTGTGTGACTTGTACTGCCGGATCAAGACACTTAAATGCCTCCACAACATGGCATGAGAAGGGTCCCCCTATAGGATTACACTTTTCACACCATATTATATGCATGAAAAATCTTGTTATTCCCCGTTCTAATAATGAATAGTACTGCACATCATATTAGCAATACAGCTGTAATCTGCTAGTTGATTATAGATCAAATATATGCAAGTTGGCAAATGAGGTGTATAAATCTACCCACATACTCCGATTGATCTACTACTGGAATTCCTGAAGGCACTATAAGACCTTAGAGAAGTATGTCTCTGACTGCAGCTTGCAGTTTATTGAGAATAGAGCCCTGAAAAGAGAAGTAGAGGAGATCTTGGATGCCAGAGTCAGGTATAAACAGCTTAATTACTTTGTCAGGTAGAAAGGCTATGACATGTCATACAATTAATAAGTACACTTTGGGCCATAGTGATAATATTTAGCTTAAAAAGCTTTAGGAATAGCTAGAATAGTGGTAGTCTAGAAATCTAAGTATTTCTAGTCCCTATGTTTTAGTTATATAATCACTATTATATTATTATTCATTTAATTATTTTCTGTCTTAAAATTACCTTAATTTTGATGGGGATTGTCATCTTTAATATATATGATTAATGTGGAGTGAGTTTTTATGACCATTAGTAGGTTTGATCACTATGTCAAGCTATATCATTTTGATCCCAATTAGAATACAGGCCTTTTCCACTACATGCCAGGTTATTGGCCAGAAGAAAAGGAGTTAGCATTACTGTATAATAGTATATATAGTATTTTCAACATTATATCTATCAGTTTAATGTATTAACTTGAATGACGCATTTCTAAAGTCTTTGTTAGCTGAAAAAATTCTTTCTAGAGTTTTATGCTACCCTTATTCAAGCTACTCCTAGAGCCTAGACTGATTCTTACACTTGCAGGTGATACTTTGACCATATCTTTGCCCTGGATGAGGTCAGAGAGTTTGATAGGAAGTATGCAGGTAAGCCACAGCACATTGCCTCTACCACCTTTGATGTAATACTCTTCTGGTTTCAAAGGGGTGGGTGATGTCAGGAGAACCTCTCTTTTAGCCTCTCGGTCTCTAGTAAATAAAGGACTTATCAGTGTCTTGTCAATATCTTATATACTATTGAAATATCTTATCATAGGCTTTATTACAAACTTCTAAGCTTCCTATAAGAAACTTATAAGTGTCTTGTCAGTATCTTATATAGTATTAAACCATATTAGATTAAGCTTATAATAAGATTATTAAAAGATATTATAAGAGCCTTATAAGACTATTAAAAGATATTAAAAGAGCCTTATAAGACTATTAAAAGATATCAAAGGAGCCTTATAAAACTATTAAAACATATTATAAAGCTGCTCATAAAGAGCTTATAAGTGTCTTGTCTGTATCTTATATACTATCAAAACAAAACATATTATAACAGTGACCAAATGTCTTTGTAATCAATTTAGCACTGTCACACTTGTGCTTGTGTTCATAACATGTGACGTTAATAGGAACCAAGTTCCAAAATACAATGAGCACAACAAACCCCACTGGGCTAGGGCCAACCAATTCTATAGAGTATACAATCTGCTGCTAAATTGACAATGCATCAGGCCCCTGAAGGATTGCCTGATTCAGTCTGGCCAGTCATTCAACTCTGGCTGTGCATCTTTTTGGTAAATGTGAGTCTGAGAGGACCTGCAGCCACTGTCTACCAGTGCACAACTTCTGCACCCTTCACTAGTCTATGCATTGAGACACCACATTCAAAGGGGAGGGTGATGTTAGGAGAACCTGTCAGGGGAAGTCCCCTTTCGGCCCCTCGGAGACGTGTCCGATTCCGGTCTGATTCTGGTTCCGACTCCGGTCCGGCCCCCCATCTCGCCCGCACAATCACCGATGCGTTAATGATCCGTCAACGCCCTCCCAACGGTTGCCCGGGGACCTTGCCTGCTACGCCGCCCAAGCCTTCTGTGCCCAACGGCGGCAGCTACGGACAAGCAGTATATAGTCAGCTACCTAGCAGGCGGACCCTCAGAGTTTCTTCTCTTTGGATCCTCCCCTGCTAGGTCAGCTTTATTCGTATTTGCTTACCAATATTCACGCTTTGGATCCTCCCCTGCTAGGACCTTGATCTCAGGCCTCCGGGGTTGCCCTTACAGAACCTCCCTTTTAGCCTCCAGAGACATCTCTGTCTCCAGTAAATAAAGGACTTATAAGTGTCTTGTCAGTATCTTATATACTATTGAAACATCTTATTATAGCCTTATGAGACTATTACAAATTCTAAGCTTCCTATAAGAAACTTATAAGTGTCTTGTCAGTATCTTGTATAGTATTAAACCATATTGTATTAAGATTATAATAAATCAGCGGACGAAATTAGTCATAGACGATTACTCAGGTACTCGTAATCAGGGCACGTGCGCTCATTCCTCAGACTTGCCCATTGCCAAATAGCAATCTCCTCCTCGTCTCTCTCTCTCGAAAACGCCGGGCTGCAGTACCCCGACTTTTGTGCATCACCATACTTGGCCAATCGAAGACCTTGTTGGAGCCCCGGCTGATGCTTCCCTTGCCACCACGATCCATCGTTACCAGCGACAATCGACGTGTCGTGCCGAAACTGTCCTGGTTCCACTTTCCTCTCCTGTCAAACGCGCCCGCCCCAGCCATCTAGCGTGTTAGGAGCCTCCCTTCTTTTGCCCGGGGACAAGCCGGAGAGATACGAGATTGGCTCTGAAGCTGAACCTTTAAGCAACCCTGCCGGTGTTCGCCAAAGTCAGCCAGCTGTAAGCATGCTCTTTGCTTTACCGCAGCTCAACATATGACAGGATAAAGCTATGCAAGCCTGGGCCGAAAGCTTTTGAGACAAGTACCTTCAAGCTATGTTATGGAGAAATGGACGTGGCAGGCAGTCTGACCTGTGTGCTTCTCATTCAATTGCGAGACCTGCCACGGCATGGTTTGCGCTGAGTGCTGTGTTCGAAAGCATGAAACCAACCCAACCCATTTTATTGAGGTAAAAATTCCTATCGCGCTCGATCTTTGCTGATCTTCCGATGCTAGAAATAGACTGGTGTCTACTCCGTAAGAACCAGCTCACGCGATTGGGCCCTTCGAATCCAATTTGGCCACTTGCTTGGACAGACATGTCCTCTTCCCCGAACTGGCCGTCCCGACTTGGTCATAATTATAATTGCCGACAATGGCATTCGCGACGTTGCGATCGACAACTCTTGAAAGCCGGCTATTATCCTGCAACGACCTTCTCGCCGCGAACGTGCGCCACATTCTCTTGTCTTGACAGATTTCATTATCTGTATTTGCGTGCAAAAATGACGGCCTACGACTATTACTCGACATTGGAGTCGCTAACCGATGGCTTGGGGATCAATCCACCGGACCGTCACTCCATCTTTTTGCGAATTTCTCGCCAGTATCGACACCTGAGGCGTGATGGGAACTGGGCCGGGCGAGCTCGCCCTCAAATGTCCCGCTTGTCCGCGGCCAGGTCCACCTATCCGAATGATGGGAAGATGCTCCTCCAGGAGACCAGTAAGCTGGTTGCATTTCTTCCGGCAATGATAATCTGATCTTCGTTCAGATGCTTGTGCATCATATCATGTTCATTGCCATGAATGCCTGCTTCCGCCTCAACGACCAAACGAGCTTCGAGACCCTGGTCTTGGAACGGGTTGGCGGCACATGATCGAATGACATCCCTATCGCGAATATCTGTTGACGGTGACGGACAAGCAGGAGGTAACGTGTTTCGTTTCCGACAAAATATCTTCGACTGATTGCACTTGCAGCGGTCTTGCGGCTCTGGACCGTGCAAATTCCAAGTTCTCCCGAGGCTATAGTGTTACTGGTGTTGGTATGGGGGTTTGCGCAAGGGACGAATTCGTGCTTCCTAATGGTGTAGGTGATTTGCAAGCGGGCGAGCGGTAAGTCGTCTTACAAGAAAGTGAGTCGCGCTCTCATACTTCGTCAGCTACAGCAACCTGGACTGCATCTTCGCTTCCTTCATGCGCCGCTTGAACTCCAGACTCCCCAAGTTAATCTCCTACGACATCGTCTGTCCGTGGATGAAATATCTGATTGAACGCTTGGCCAAATTGCCTCAAAGGGCAAAATGCACATCAAAGGTCACTTGATCCAGTGCCAAATCCTGTTTTCTCTACTTTACATTCTCGGTTCGGGTATGACGGACGGCGAAAGTATTGAGCGCTAATGGAACATGATCGGTGGGGTTGCAGGCAAGCACACGCGTCTGTGGACCTGGCGCTCGATGGGATCAACTCGACGACTTGGAACTGGATGAAGACCCTTGGACCGGGTGAGTATCGTCTGATAATTCGCGTTTTGTTACTCATTGGCATCTGCTAGCGCTGTTATTACTGGACATGGCAGCGGAAGAGTGGGCGAAGCAAGAACAAGACATTGACTTTAGGCGACAACTTCGTGCCCAATCTCTCTGACGCAAAGTCTGAGGGTACGTTGTTTGACTTTGAGTGGTCGACTAATGCTCATCTTGATCAAGGTTGTTGGGAAACGCCGTATGCAAAATGTTCAGACAGAATTGGATAAAGCGGGAGCAGTCCCCATTCGTGATGTTTCCCTGACCAAGTTCATTACAGCGTTGCTGGACGCTGAAACTGACCAGTGCGTGTTGTTTTTGTCTTCGGGTCTGTTTCACTTCTGATCGCTTTTCCGCTTAGGCGGCGTATTCGTGGATTGGTGGATTTGAGGAAGACAGTAGCAACATCAGGAGAGAGTCAGTTTTCGGCGACTGCGTCGAAAGCTTTCCTCCGGGCATTGGATGCTCAAAGAATGTTGCAAGAGACACTGGCCGGACGCGTACCTCTCTTCTCACCTTCCGCAATCCCACGATTGGATCGCGGCAATGGTGGTTGCCGCGAGGGTTTGGTGGAGATCAAGCACGCCTTACGAGATGCTCAATGTTGTTCTGCTTTGACCCGTCTGCAACTGCAAGTGCATGTCAAGTCTCGACTGCTCATCTACACACGGCAGCACTCGCACACTCATTCGCGGACACTACACCACCATCCGAGTCAAAACGTTAACCATATACCTTGGTTACCCTCTAGTGCCGAGGTAATCTTGCTTTTTGAGGAGTACCATAAAATATCTGTCGGGCCATTAGTTTCAAGTCGGATACTATACTGATGCACACACCTTTTCCATTCATCGTTGCTCGTTTCCGTCCGAGTCCCCGTATCATCCACCAGATTACCGACATGGCCGCTGCAAAGACCGCCAAACGACCCGTCCGTCTCTCGAATGTTGCTTGTGTCAACGATTTGGGAGGGAGTAGCTTGTTGCTGTGTTCTGAATCGTCTTGGAGTTTGTTCTGTAAAGTCTCGCTCACTGGCATTGTCGCTGGTCACAATCCTTTCTTCAGAATTCGATGGCTCAAGCACCAAATACAGGGCACACCGGGGTTTCGCGCACCCGGAGCTGAATCTTTGTAAGAAATCATGTGCCAACAATCACCCAATTGTAGTTCATACTCTAGGACCAGGATATAGAGCATACACTGCGGATCTGCAATAAGCCACCATCTGGGACTCGGCCTGATAAGCCGCAGTCTGGGACAGTCCGAGTCCCAGACTGCGGCTTTATTATTTCAAAATAGTTGGCACCGTGGGTTCAAACCCAACTTTTTGCCATTTTTAGATGCAGTAGTAATTATTATATTTCTCAATGAATTCTGAATATAAGAAGATGATTTGGATATCAAAAAATCAACAGGGTGATTTTATCAATCAACTCCAGCCATCAAATTCCCATATACGGACCTTTGCTAATCAACTTGCATATTGCTTGATTATGTCAGTTTCTACTAAGAAAATAAAAAAAAACTTTGACTTTATATTAGACTATACAAGGACTCAACATATATAAATTAGGTGCCCACTAGAATATGGCCCCAGCAGAGCTGCTCTAAACAAGAACAAGAAGTGACATTCAAGTTAATGTATATAAAATGTCACTCATGCTCTGCTCTTCACTTCTGCCCCATAACAGAGCAAAAAAAATCTGGAGCTAGAGTAGTCTCTGGGGGCTCAGAATAAGGGGGGAGAGTTCCCCTGACATAGATGAGGAGTGAATGTGGTTGTTGTTGGTAGGAACTCTGCGGCCGGAATCAGCTCATCTCAGTTGTCCTGCTGATAGTGAAGATCCGCAGGTACTGCTCCAACTCCTGGTTGACGCGCTCTGTCTGACCATCCATCTGCGGATGGTATGTGGTGGACGTGGCAGGCTTGATGCCAATTAGACGCCAAAGTTCTTGGGTGAAGTCCGTGATGAACTGCGAGCCGCAGTCGGAGATGTACTTCTCCAGGGTCCCATGGTGTCACCAGACATTCCGGTAGTAGAGGCGGGCTGCTCCTACTGCGTCGACCGTGGTATGGCACTCGGAGAAGTGGGCTCGCTTCCCAAGGGTGTCCACGACGACCATGATCGCGTCGTACCCATGGGCCTCGGGAGCTCGACAATGAAGTCGACGGAGACGGTATGCCAGCGCTCCGGGGTGTTTCCGTCGGGTGTAGCTCTCCGTGGGGCAGTCTCCGGAGCGCCTTGGTGCGACAGCACAAGTCGCAGGTCGCGACGTACCGGCCGATATGGCGAGACATCTGAGGCCACCAGTAGTTCCGGGAGACCAACTCCAAGGTCTTGAAGCGACCGGCATGTCCGGCGACTCGAGTGTCATGGCAGAGCTCGATGATGCGCCTCCGGAGGTCCTTGTCCTTGGGCACGACAATCTTCCCACGGAAGTGGAGAAGACCACCGGAGACGGCCCACTCGTCGGAGCGTGAGGAGCGGGGGCCTCGAGCTTGACCTTGGACCTTTAGGAGTTGCCGGGCCGCTAGTGCGACGGGCTCCTCCAGGTCAGGCTCACCGGAGAGGGCATCGCGAATGTCGCGAAGAAGTTCGGAACCGGGACCGGAAACGGAAACACCCTCGAGTGCGCGGGACGTGGAAGAGTTCGGGCCGCAGAAGGACGACGTCGGAGTTGTCGGAATCGATTCCGTGGTCGGGTCTCCGAGAGAGGGCGTCAGGTCGGCCCATGTCGCGACCGGGCTTGTGGTGCAGCGTGAAGTCGAACCGGGAGAGGTAGAGGGACCAGCGGGCCTGTCTCCGGTTGAGGTGCTGCGTCTTCCTGAAGTACTCCAAATTCTTATGGTCAGTCCAAATCTCGACGGGATGCGCGGCACCCTCGAGGAAGTGTCTATACTCCTCGAGTGCGGGATGATCGCGAGCATCTCCTTGTCGTGGATTTCGTAGTTGCGCTGGACATCATTTAAGCTTTTGGAATAGAATGCTACAGGGTGCCACTTCCCGTCCGGGGCGGATTGTGAAAGAACCGCCCCGTCGCATAATCAGAGCTGTCCGCCTCGAGTCGGAAAGGCCGTGCGTCGTCCGGAATCGCCAGGACCGGTTCCGAGGTGACCGCGTCCTTGATCGCTTGGAACGCGGAGGCCTCCGCGTCGCCCCAAGTCCATTGCTGGTCCTTCTTGGTGAGCGCAAAGAGAGGACGCGCGAGGGCCGAGAAGTCGCGAATGAACCTGCGGTAGAAATTAGCGAACCCAAGGAACTGCTGAACATCCTTCTTGTTTTCCGGAGTCGGCCAGGCGGAGACGCCTGCGACCTTGACGGGGTCCATTTCGACGTGGTTGTGGGAGATGATGACTCCGAGGTATTCGATTGACGATTTTTCGAAGTCGCACTTCTCCGCTCGGAGGTACAACTTATGCTCGGAGAGTCGGCGCAAGACCTCCTGGACGATCTGTCGGTGTTTCCGGAGGTCGGAATGGGCGATCAGGATGTCGTCCAGGTAGATCATGACGTCTCCGGAAAGGATGAGGTCCTGGAAAATGTCATTCATCATCGTTTGGAACGTCGCGGGAGAGTTTGTCAGGCCGGAGTACATCACCAAGGGCTCGAACAGGCCTCGGTTAGTCCGGAAAGCTGCCTTCCACTCATCACCTTCTTTGATCCGGACGTTGTTGAAGCCCCAACGAACGTCGAGTTTGGTGAAGTAACGAGCGCCTTTGAGCCGGTTGATGAGGTCGTTGATCAGCGGAAGGGGGTACCGGTTTTTGACTGTCATCGCGTTGAGGGCCCGATAGTCCTGGACAAAGCGGAGTCCGCCGTCCTTCTTCTTGACGAAGAAGACCGGAGACGCCATCGGAGACTTGGAGGGCGAATCCGGCCCGTCGACAGCCCTTCCTCGATGAACGCGTCGAGCTCGCGTTGCTCAAGGGGCGAGATGGGGTACACCTTGCAGTTGGCCGGCTTAGCGTCGGGGACGAGTTCGATGGCGTGGTCCCAGGTTCTCCGTTCGGGGAGCGTGTCGAAAGACTCCTTGTTGAAGACGTCCTGGAACTCTTTAGCCCAGTCCGGGATCTCGGAGGGCGGGGGAGCGGAGTTCCTGGCGAAGGCTTCAGCCAGGCGCTGCGAGACAGTACTGCCAGCGCGTATCTCCTCCGAGGGACGGAACGAGGTGTAGAAGATGCGGTCACCATCTTCAAGCTGACCATCGTCATCGTCGTCGTCAGAGTCCGGCGTCAGATCAGGCAGGCCGGAGTCGTCGCCGGAGACGGAATCGTCTCCGTCATCAGACCCAGAAAGGTCCATGGCGCAGACCGAGGGGAACGGGCCGGAGCGGAGTCGCTTCTGGAGCAGCCGGAGTCGCCGTAGCTCAGTCCGTTCAACGCGTTCTTCCTCGCGGCAAGTGGAGCAGCCGCGGGGGGCACCGCGTCATCTTGACCTCCTTGGTTTCCCAATCGATCTCTGGGTTATGCTTCCGCAGCCAAGAGTACCCCAGGATGAGGTCTTGTTTACCGAGATGGGTGACGGCGAGTTGAACGCGCTCGGAATGGCCTTTGTAGCGTAGGACCAAGTCCGCGATCTGGTTGATGGAGCCAGCATCATTCGGAGTGCCATCGACGTTGAAGACCGGAATCGGCTGCGCCAGGGTGCGGACCGGAATGCCATTCCGAGCGACGTAGTTCGTGTCGATGAAGTCGGAGGTGGCACCACAGTCAACAAGCCCAGAAAGGGAGAGCTTCAACGCACTGGTGGTGGACTCTAGCTCCAACGGGAGGTGGAGGGAGTTTACTCCGGGGGAGGCAGCGACAGTGTACTGCTTGGGCAATTTCTTTTCCCAGGCAGTGAGGCGGCGAAGGACGACAACCGGAGTCGCGGGCGGAGTCGGAGACGGAGTCGAAATGGGGGCAGGGGAGGGTGTGTCTTTCGTTTCAGGCTCGTTGTAGGGCAAAGGAATTGATTCGTCATACAAACAAGCGAAACGATTTATGGACGCGAACGAGGGCACACCAGTCACTCGTCGCGGGGGACAAAATCCTCTCCGGCCATCGACTCCGCAGCTGTCTCCGGCAGCGCAGCTGTGTCCGAGTAGCGGGCGATCAACTCCGCTAACATCTCGTCACCGAGTTGTTGGATCACCTCGTCGAGGATGTCCATTGAGCGGACGTCCGCGGGAGGGGGCAATCCCGGGCGAGATGGTTTGGGTCGCCGCACCTGAAGCAGGCGCGACGAGGGGCACCCCGAGCCCTAGTGCGATCCAACTCCATGGGGACGGGAGCTGGAGGCGCCGGAGCGGGGCGCGGGCCGCGGGTGGCACGACCGGAGCCACCGGGCGGAAAAGGGCCGGAGCCGGGATGCGGTTGACCGGAAACGGAGTCCGAATCAAACCGCCAGGCGTCTTGGGGGCGGCTGACTTGATCAGCTTGGCCCGGACCAGGGCCTCGTATGGACGGAAGGCCCGGGTGCGCCAGCTAAGGTAGTCCCGGAGGTCCGGGGGGTCGTTCGAGGACGTGATTCCGTTGTTGATCAAGGGGTCAAGTCCGTGGCGGAACTTGGTCACCTTGACCAACGCGTCTTCGAATCCGGCGAGGTCCATCAGGTCCTCGAAGTCGTCGGTGTACTGGTAGACATCCTTTGTGCCCATGTGATAGGCGGAAGTCTCCAGTTTGGAGAGAGCATGATCTTGCTCGTTCTCCTCGACGAACCGGAGTCGAAACTCGAAACGAACGAGCCCCAGGACGGAAACGGAAACGGGGCTTTGCTTCCGTGGCGCTCCGCCCATTGCTGAGCGGGTCCTTCTGCCATAAACGACATGGCATAGCGGACGGCCTTTTCCTCACTCGCCTCTCCGTTGACCACAAAGGCCTCAGGGGCAAGGCGGGCGTAGGTGCGGACCGCGTAAAAGGAACGCGGCCGCGTTTCCGATCGCCGTTGAAGGTGAACGGAGGGTTTGGTCGCAAGACCAATTTTGAGGCGAGGTTGATGTCGCCAAAGAGGGCCTCGGAATCGCCCTGAACCGGAGTCGGAGTCGGAATCGACGTCTCCGGGGGTGGTGTTGTTTGGGGTCCGCCAGCAGTATTAGCGGCGGCAGCGGCAGCGGAAGCCTGGGTGGTGAGAAGAGTAAGGGCCTCAGTTAGGCGGTCGATTTTCGCCTCGAGTGCATCCAGCCGAGTGTCAGCGTCAGGAGTAGCTCCGGAAGGCATGACAGGTGCGGGGATGACAGGAGTGACAGAGGAGGAGGGGACAAGTGGTAGGGGGGGGTGACGAGGGCGGAACGGACTCGTATTCCGAGCCTGAGTCAGCGCCCGAACCTAGCAATCTTGTCCGGTTGATCCCGTAGAGAGTTTCTTCTGCTGTAAGGGCAACCCCGGAGGCCTGAGATCAAGGTCCTAGCAGGGGAGGATCCAAAGAGTGAATAGAAGTAAGCAAATACAAGTGAGGCTGACCTAGCAGGGGAGGATCCAAAGAGAAGAAACTCTAAGGGTCCGCCTGCTAGGTAGCGGAACTATATACTGCGCTCTTGACGCGCCAAGGTTGATCGTTGCTCCGTGCAGTATGCCTGCGCCATGTCGCAGGCCAGGTCCCAGGGGGATCGCCAGGCGGGGCGGCGGCGATGCGCCTGACGGAGGCGGTGATGCGATCACCGGAGTCGGAACCGGAGTCGGACCGGAATCGGGATCGTCTCCGAGGGGCCGAAAGGGAGGTTCCCCTGACAGAATGGCAGTACACATAATTCCAGAATAGTGCCAAGTGGAAGAATGCACGTCATTATCAATCATGTGATGTAAATTACCCATTCAAAAACTACAAAAATTCGTCTATATCCCAGTCAGAATCTACTCCAACAAGTACGACATTGACCTTGTGAGCCTCCTCCCTAGGAATCACACAATCCAATGCCTTCTTTACAAGATTAAAATCATAGATGTCGCCATTCATCAGTGACAGCTGATTGGCCCGCTTCTTTTTCTTCTTCCTCGCCAGCGCGCTCGGTGGTGGCAAGTCCTCATCATCGGAGCTTTCAACCGCAGGCTCATTCTCTCCCAGCCCACCGTCTTCTTCTTCACCCTCCAATGTCTTCTCCAGCTCGGTGAAAGCAGCCTCCATGATGTCGCCACCTTCGTCATCGTCTCCATCCAATGGCTCCTCCCACTCTTCGATGCCAACGGAGCTGGAAAGTGGTGTGCTATTCTTGGAAGTCAGCCGTGTTGCTGTCAAAGCTGTCGTCTCCGCATTTGCACCAGCCTTCTTGGTCTTCTTCGGCGGTGCTCGAGCCTTAGCTTCCTTGACAAGCTTGCTTCGGAT
This sequence comes from Mycena indigotica, assembly GCF_014461135.1. Classification (NCBI taxonomy): domain Eukaryota; kingdom Fungi; phylum Basidiomycota; class Agaricomycetes; order Agaricales; family Mycenaceae; genus Mycena; species Mycena indigotica. The sequence continues at coordinate 48,326 of NW_023503026.1, read as the reverse complement.
GGTGGCCAGCAGGATATGACATCTTCTACATGTCTCTTGTAGTGTGACCTGCACTCTCCAACAACTAACCCAAATGAAACCTAAGCAAAAACCAAAACCAATACCAATACCAATATCTATAAAAGCATTTTTCATTGTTTATGGCTGGTTATGGTTTGATACCAGTTTGAGTATGGTGGTCAAAGTGGGAAAGTATTAATTTTACACACACTTTGTGAAAATTTCAGTTTTCCATAATATTTTGAAGAAAAAACTATTTTCCACAACTTTCTTTTCTAAATCGAACAGAAAGCTATGGATCACAGCTATTACCAAAATCCGCAAAATATTTTGAGAGCGCATACTTTCCGCAACTCTTATACAAGTTTTTTTTTTTTCACAATATTGATCAATCTGCAACATCATCTTCAATACCTATCTACTATCTGCTTTAAGTTACGCACGGTATTGTCAACATCATCCTGATTTGGCGCTGGACCTACGTTGGTCATACGCGAACTGCCTCCGCCGCTGGAGGGTTCACCATCAAGTCATCACCCGGTAGGCCACAGCTAGTAGCATCACCACCCTAGGCACATTCACAGCCCACCGACCCTGCATATCGGATTTGGTGTTTGCGACAGAGTCTGCATGGCCGCAGTGTGAGTTGGCACTATTGGCAGGGACATGGGAGAGGTGAGTGCTGCGGCGGTGGACCCGTGAGGCCAGCCGAGGCCACTGGAGTCCACGACTAGCCAGCCAGGAAGCCACGCTCCTCTCTCTGAGACTCTCTTTCCTGCATTCGTCTTTGAGAGGGCAAGCAGTCCTCTCAGCTCAGGATGACCGCCGCCGTTGTAGCTGACCAGACACTGGCAGACAGCACCACCCGAGTCGCCGGCGGAGTTTAAGAGGAAAATGTTGTGCCAAAGTAAAGTCACCAAAAGTGTTGCGAGAAATAAATGTTGCGGAAATTATTTTGCGGATTTTGGGAATGGGTGTGATCTACAACTTTCTGTTGATTTTGGGAAATAAAGCTGCGGAACACAGATTTTTGTTCAAAATGTTGCGGAAAACTGAAGTTTTCACAAAGTGTGTGTAAAATTAATACTTCCCCACCTTGACCACCATAGTTTCAAACCGTTTTGAGAGCTTTTAGTGTAATATTACTTATGTGGTTGCAACCAGTGGTAAAACATGTCATGGCCTGTGAGCTATTTCAGAAGATTCCACTGGTGCATCACCGATTTGGGAGGGGGGTTGATTGCGGTGGCCCGTTGGCCAGTAAGCTTTAATGAAACGACCCATCGAAACGTGGCCGATTGCCGCTTCCAGCCTTTTCCAGCATGGTACATGAACACGTCCATCACGGACAACTGAGACGGTGTCACATCGCCTTTGGCTGACGGGCATGTACAGCTCGTGAGCTTGGTAGCTTGGTAATACTTGTTGGGCCTCGGCGCGGCCTGTCGGTCGGGGGCTTTTTGTTTGTTTGTTTCCAGCTGCTCGGCCAACCAAATTCTCAGATATCGATAAGTAGGGGTACCCAAATCCAACGAACTGGTAAAATTGAAGCAGACAAGAGGGACTTGAAAGACCTTTAACCATCGATGCAGTCTCGTCGCCACTACGGCGTGGCGCGCACAAGACCTCAAACTACCTCAAATCAAATTTGTTATGTGCCTTCGTCACATGTTACCGCTTTTCTGGCATCAAGTGAGCGACTCGATGTCCTTGACTTTGTACTCGAACTTGAAGAATGGCTATGGCTCATCCGGCCAATAGTAGTGGTTCACTCTACCTTCTTCCAGTCCGGTGAATGGCGATGGTTTGTTGGCAAGTGAGTATCTTCACACTTTTTTGTAACGACATTTCCTTTTAACATCATGTCAGAAACCTCGAATCCGGTGGTCGTCATTGGGCTCCTCTGTGGTTTGTTGTGGTTGCAGACTGGACCTCTTCCAAAGCCAACGCCGTGCGTCTCTCGATATCCTTGATCATCCAAACCTTAGCAAACCACGGCGCTTCTGGCATCAGGGATAGCTCGAGTGCCACTCGACTGGAATAATGACTGTGGCTCATCCGGCTAGGTACTGGCCTCTGCATGACCGATTTCCGAAATTAAAATGTCCGACTAGTGTCAGAAAACTCGGAGCTGCATCTCCCTTGATGTCGACTCGATATCCGTACAACGGAAGAACGGCTGTAGTTCATCTAAAGAGAGGACACAAGAATCCCCGTTGATGGGAATTATGGGAATTTAGACCGGGTGGGACCTATAATGCATGTGTTTTGTAACTCATATTGACAAACAAGTATAATCGTCAGTGCCGTCATAAGAATTTCTACCGCAAGAAGAATTAACTGTTCCGTATCCTTCCTTCCCCTCAACGTCTTCTCTGTCCTGAACGTCGCTGACTCAAGTTACGATCTATTAACTCCATGACCTGCGTTTTCGTGTATTGTAACGCAGAAGGCGGCCGACCTCCCATTGTAATATGTCGATCAAGACTGACAAAGTCAGATACCACAAGCCACTCGGATGCAACGAGATCTGCCTCTTGTTGTAATAGCAATTGCGCCGAATCTAGGTCAGAAAGATAGTCATATACCCTTCTTACATCCTGATGCAAAGTAACAAGATTTTTGAAGGAAGCGGCGGCGGGAAACTGGGAAACACGATAGGAAAGCCACTGGATGAACTCTTGAAGCTCAATTTCTTGCCCCGCTAGTCGAGCATTGGCAATCAAACCCTTGTCTGGCCATTGAAAGCGTAGGCTCGGGGAAGTTGCGAGAAACTTCACCGCCAGAACGATTTGACACTGCTTGTAGCCGACGCCGCAGTGCGCCTTCTGCACGATTTCTTCCAGAAGGCGTAAATCTAGGTGCAACTCGGAGAATAATTCAAAGAAGCCTGGGAGAAAAGGTTTAGAGGGAGCATTCGACATTTGAGATTCAGAGCGATGACCGGGGCGAGAGTTCCGAAGCGAGGGGCTAGCTTCGTGTCTATGAGGACTATAATCTGCGGCAGAATCCGCATATTGAGGGAGCGCAGCCGCAGCTGGAGGACGGTTTTCGTCGACTCGATGTTGCTGTGGTACCCAAGAGCGCTCAGGCTCCTCCTGACAAGGATGAGTTTGTTGAGGACAGTCAGTACTATCCTTACCCATAAATGCAACACAAATGTCGTCGAATCTGAGCCATTGACGGGTGTCAATTTACTTTCCGGAGGGTAGGGGGGGGACCGCTGAAGCAGCTCGTCGGTATATCCCAAGACACGACGATAAGTTGCATTCGCTGAATGGTCTGTTCCCGAATTAGTTCGGAGGGTCAAGTCCTGGGATGTCCCAACTAGATAACGAGAGCTCTCTTGCCAAATTGACCTGCAGTCTTCTCTTATTAGGAGGATTTGAGTCAGTAGATCTTCAACAAAGACGGAATCAAGATCTGGGAAAGGATTCGGGCGCACTTCCAAAATGGAGTCTCGAACAGAGCCGTTCATTCGTTGCACATGGAGCAAAACCGAAAAATTTCGAGCGAAGAAGTGAGATTCCGCGACTTTGCCTTCGATTCCAATGGATCCGATAATCAGCGGGACTCGTAAAACCTTCTTCAAAGTCGGGAATGATGCGTAGTTGCTCCAAAAGTAAAGACAAAGTTGCGGTTGTGTGATTTTGATTCCGAGGTGTCAATCTAGGCAGTGGGGTCTCTTCCGCACGACGACCTGGACTGCCAGTGGAAGCGAGTACTGGCTGAGGTGATGCATTGGCTGCTGGAAGATGCGAAGTTGATCGAGGCTCCGTCATCATGATGGCACGGGCTTCTGCGCTGACGGGCGGGCTTCCCCCAGCAGAGCGACGCATAGGACTGTATGAGACGCCTCGTCGTGTTTCACCATTGGAAGTAACCTCTGTTGCATGATTTGGGGTCGTTACGAGAATCGGCTCGGACGGCCGGGGAACCAGCTCGACTGGCATTTCGGTGGGCCGTGACTCTGATTCGAGGACGAAAGCAGGCGGCGAGTTGTCGTTGTTGTTGCTGTTGCTGTTGCTGTTGCTGTTGTTCAAGTTGTTGTTTGAAGATTCGGATTGGCGTTCTGAGTCTTTTAATGATCAAGGGTGGTGTCAGCGCTAGTAGGACATCAAACGACTGCACATTTCATACCATTGTGATTCTGGGCAACTTGAGGTGTGACGATGGCGGTTGCCATTGGAAGCTCAGGAGTCTGATACTGGTCTGTCAATGGACCGACTGTATAATCCATGAGCAGGGGGCTTCCATCCAAGTTCGAACGATGAACCTCCAGCTTCAACTTGAAGTTCACCACTTGCTGCCGATGGCGCGTTCCTTCGCGTACGTTGCCGCTTTCTCTGCGGTGGCGGGGACTCTCCATCATCTTCCGCATCAGGTGTGTGATATCGGGTATTAGGTCGTCGAGCTCTATCGCTGCGTCGAGGAGTGAATTGGGACATTTCAGTTGCCAGTGTACAGTAAAAGCAGGCACACCGTGATTGGTTCAAGTTGAAAGCTCCTGTGGTATTTATGTAGAACAGAGCGCTTGAGTATTACCATAATGACTTACATACCACGGGTGCGCTAAGAAGACCGGTACCTGAAATCGAAATCGAAGTACGATTGTGTGAGATGACCGTAACTCCTACGAGCAAGTTACTTAGTGACCATAAAAGGCAACAGCGCTGACCGACCTGTTGTTGTTTCACATCATCATTCATCTGCCAAAGGCTAAAAGACGGCTTTGAAGGCTTGACATACAGTACCTCCATCCAGCCGTGCCGTTTTCTGACGGTCTTCACTTTCTTCACTTGGGGTGAGCCATGTGATTGAAACTTATTGGCGCTTTCACAGCTCTTCAACTCCCCTCTTGCTCTGTGTCTTCCACCGACCGGCGCCTACATTGCAAGAAAATTTGGTCGTTGTCGCAATCATGATTCGCAGGCTGAATGGTTTTTATAATCCCGAGACGGACTACAGGGCATGCGGGGTGCCAATTTACGCCTCAGCCTCGCAAGATGACCGGCGCCTGAACTACCTGGAAGACCAAGAACCTGTTTGGACTGTTGAAGAGGTCAAACTCAACGGAATATACCTGGATATGTACGTTGCTTCCGTCGCAGTGTCGATAAGCTCAGGATGTTCTGAGTAGGAAATCCCTGGTTTTGGTCGCCTTGGACGAGCGACGACCGCTGATTAGACTTCACTTGAATCTTGGCAGGGCGCGAGAATATCTTGGGGAACAGTGCGAAAGACTTCACTGGGGATGTCGTTGGCAGAATGAGGAGCGCCAAGGCGGAAAACTCGTGCCCATAATGCCCAACGTCACATTAGCAGGCGCGGATTCCGAAAAAGTATCTCCAACAGGCACGCCCGGCATGTATTTGGGGGAACCTGGAGAGGGTATTGAACCAAAGCCAGAGAAAAGGATCAAGATCGGGGGAATGTCTAACAAAAGCCTTCAATCGGGAACGAGAGGCCCTAGAACGAGAGCCATGATGAGGCGATCAACTGCTAGTAGGGAGACTCAACCTGTCCGCGGTTTCACAGAGGACAAAGAAGAGAAAAGCCTTAAGGAGAACTTGGTGGTGGTTGGCGGAGGAAAATGTGGCAAGGGACGTTATGAGATTGTGCTGGTCCCCGAGTGAGTTTGGGAGTATTGAATGTTTCATGCTGGAGAGGCTGCTGCGTCTTTAGAAGGTCGGGATCCTGTTTCTGCATGTGGAGAGAGTGTGGGACAAAGATTGGGACGAATATCTCACCTTTTTTTTCGGTAGCAAAATACAGTCTGCGTGTTGTCCCAGTTGATGAGCTCTGTGACTCGATGACCTGGCGCGCTACGCCCTCTAGACTGCCAGACTATGTGGAGATAGGCACACGAATAACAATTTTGTGGTCGTCATCAAACTCGAGGATGTGCACGACGTTGAAGGACCTGAAGCATTTTTCTTGTCAGTGATGCAAGATGTCGGCGAATCTGACAAACTCTCTATTTTCATCGTCTGACCCAGCGTCTGATGAGATTTGAGTTGCAGAAGGGAGCGCTCCCAGGGCGAGGACTGGCTTGTCGTCAGTAGCGTCCATGGGGGAGTAATTTTTAGGGCTACTGACCTAGTTTATATTTAAGTGACGCTTTGACACAGCGGTGTTTTCCGTTGGTGATATGGCTGCAGAGCATTCGCTGCGACATCGAATGAAGCAACACTGAGAATTTGGTCAACGCGCTGATATTCACAAACTGATTTATCAGTTTTGCTTATACCGACCGAGAGTGAAGAAAACCGAAAGTGCCCTGATTTGTGACGACCACACCGCATCACAGCGCATCACTCATGCCGCTGTCACGCTCTCACGTCTTGCTTTAAAATACTAAAATACTTACAAAAGATAAGAGCTTGCCCAAAAAAATATTGTGCACAGTATTCCCAGAGTATGGTAAACCAAAAGTTATATATGTATGGTCAAGACATATTATTTTATTAGTAACAAATGGGAATAATCCTAGTACTTGGGACAACTCAGAACACACACTGGGGATTGGGGCAAAAATCACTGCAGGAGTTCGGGAATAAACAGCCCCCGTTTTGATCGATTATATGGCTAAAATCAATGTACCAAAAAAAGATTTTTTTTTATACCTTTATTTGTGCCAAAAAAGGTTCACTTATATGATCCAGGGCCCTGATATATGTTATATAAGGGCATATTCACCATATCAGTGCATTTTTTTTGGCACAAATAGAGGTGCAAAGAAATTATTTTTTTTTGATACATTGATATTAGGTGTATAATCGATCGAAACGGGTACCGTTTATTCCTGAACTCCCGCAGTGAATGGGGGCCTAAAGGAGAGGAGTTTTTCATGGGAAAACCGGTGCCAGATGTGGTCAGCCAATTGTATCCAACTCAAGGCTGTGGATTTTCCTATAGAATTACCAGATATTGTAATTTACATGTCAAGTGCACAAAAATTGGGGCCCAGGATTTATGTAAAGATTGGCCCCTGTGATTTGGGCCTGTATCTGCCACAAAACAGTCTAGCTTCAGGCCGCCTTTTTCCCCCTGAAACCCTGATGTGGCAGTTTATACATACCAGGGACAATAACAATTTACATTTTAATAACTTGAACAGATGGAAAATAAATAAAACTTAGAGAAAGTAGACTTGATTTGCAAGTAATTAGATCATATATCAAGTTCTCAAGCCTTTCATGTGGTATATACACCACACAGGAAGATTCAATGCAGTACAGCGAAATCTGCAACCCCTGGACCAGAGTGGAACTATTATTGAACAAGGTGGGAGAGAGAGAGAGAAATGATGCATTAGACAGAGAAAGTACAGGCTTTATATAACCCTACATACATACAGAGTCATGTACAGAATCATAGTATAGAGTCAGATGAAGTCACAGAAACTACTAGAGTTAGAGAGACTACAGAGTCAGTATTAGGCTGACGCAGCCTCCGTGATCTGCCCAGAGTTCAGTCCATATAGGCGAATTTACAACAACTATTCCACTATATACCACAAATGGGATGACAGCTGATGGTAAGCTGAATCACACGCCAGGAACAGGTGTGACTGACAGCTGCTTGTCAGTGCATGGTGACTTAGATTCCAGGTCTCTACGATTCCAAGTCTCTATGCAAATGAGGCCAGCTTGTGACCAGCTCAAGCTGGCAGCCAGATGTGGCCTCAGCCTCGGAGCAGCTCTCTGACTAAGTTTGAGGCAGTCAAAAAAAATACAAATACAGTTCTGTAAAAGCATGTATTGTTACACTTTCTAGGCTGATCACTGATGATAGCAGCACATTTGATCCTATCATCAATTTCTGATGATATCATCAACCTCCACCATATCACACCAACCAACCCCAAATGAAGGCTAGCACAGCCTTACCATATTTGGTTAGATGATATTATCCATCAATCTATCAATGACTCAGAATGAGTCATATTGATCTGAGTCAGAGTGAGTCATGACATAAGTCAGGGTGAGTTGGTATGAGTCAGAGTGAGTCAGTATTAGTCAGCCTGGATTCCCCCAGCACTTTTATTCTCTTTTCCCTCCTACCTTCTGGGAAATAGTCATCCAGTTGTATCATACCTATCAATACAACTTGATCTCATCATTAACCACTACGAAGTTAGATCATTTGATCATCCAGTAAAGTGGGCCCATTATCTGATCTGGCTTTGTTTGTGACATGTATATTATATTATCAACACTGAAATACATTCAATCTATATACTTAATTGGAGGAGGGGAGGAGGGAGGAATTGGGAGACTTGAGAGAACTTGAGAGCACTCTTGAGGCTGCTTGAGCTGCTTGAGGCTGAGGCTTGATAGTTTGATATTTGAAAGGCTTGAGAACACAAGGATAGTGCTTGAGAACAAGGGTTTAGAAAGGCTGGGGGTGGTTTCGGAGTTGGTGGTAAGAGGGGAAAGGTGAGTTGCTGGCAGTTGCTGACTAATACTGCTTGGCAGAAGCACAGCAATTTTCGATCAAATTCCGGCTTTACTGTTTGCCAGGTAGGTGATTGTCCCATTGTGGGGCTGTTTCCATCAGTGGATCTGTCCAGCTATTGTTGCTATGACATATAGCCGCTGCCAGATTCAATTCTGGTTGAGAGACAACCTACTCAACTTAATTGGTAAACTGCACATCCAAGTAGAGGAAGAGCAACCAATGCTGCCCAGAAATATGAGGCCCTTTGGATAGAGAACATATAGCACAGCATACTTGTAACAGGATATGGTCCTCTATCTGAACCATTTTCATACTGCCACACTAAGTGCCACTGGTTGGAAGAGCATAATACTGAGTGAAAGCAAAAACAAGAGAGGTCACTACAGAGGAATAGAATGAGATTGATTATGGCTACTGTACACATGTTTGTAAAGACCAAATAACAGGACAAAAAAAAGAACAAGTTCTCAGATAGGATATGAGTCAAAGCTAATATCAACAGACCATTTTATAACTATAATCTGTAGCAAATAAATACAGCAAATATGCCACAAAATATAAGACCAGATCAGCCAGGTCCAGCAGTAAAGAGGATGAGGGTCGGGGTAGGTCGGAGCGTCTGAGGGGGCGCCGGTCGGATGTGCCTCGGATGCGCTTGGACAGTCCGAAGGAGGCCGAAGCGGGGGTTCCCCTGACAGTATTATAAAAAGTGATACTGAAGTCTCTTGTATAATAAAAGATTATAGACTTGTAAGACCCTGCAAAATACCTAATACTTTGTTGATATACCTATAAGCATCTTTCAAGTATCTTATAAAGGGCTTATAAGTGTCTTGTTAGTATTATGATAAATAAAATATATTATAAGAGTATTATAAAAATATGATAAGATATATAAGAGTCTTATAAGACTGATTAAATATATTATAAGAGTCTTAGAAGACTAATTAAATATATTATAAGAGTCTTAGAAGACTAATTTAAATATATTATAAGAGTCTTATAAGACTATTAGATATATTACAAGAGCCTTATAAGACCCTTAGAGTTTCTTTTCCCCTGCAAAGACCTTGATCTCCGGCCTCTAAGTTCGTCCTTATAATATGAGCCTTATGAAACTATTGTAAACTTATAAGACTCTGCAAAATACCTAGACACCCCTATCTCTGTTGGTATCGACGACTGACATCATTGGAACATGGTTTCGGATCATGCTGGAGGATCGAGAGTGCCAAGGGACGGTTAAACGGCGAAAACCTACTCAATTGATTAGGGCCTGGACCTGTAATCAACGGCGACTCTAAAACACTGTTGAGGAACTGATCATCTGAACATTGGAAATGCGCCAGGAGAGTTGGGACAACCACCGCTGAGGCCATACGCACAAGATATGAGTTATGGGTGTCAATCGAAAGCTGGGAAGCAGAGCTATCTACTTATCCTACTCAAGATCGAGGGATTCTTCACAAGGCAAACTAGATGGTCGCGAACACGGAAGATTTACACAGGTCATTGACTCCAATACACGTGATACCAGTCATCTGGACCTGGATTTTCGACTCTGGGCCATATGGTGAAACGATACCTATACAATTATGCACATGGACGACTTTTCTTACTCAAGATTTTCCCTGATTCTATCAATTTCTGTTTAGTATTTATATCTCTGTTTTATATTTGGCAGGTTCACGGATTGCCCCGCTTTACTAGGTGCATCTGGGGATCTAGCTCGTCAATCTATCTTGCTAGCTCTTTCGAAATAGTATCATCGCGTCGGAAGGATTATTGGTTGAGGGTTTCGGTTGCTGAATACAAGAGTTCCGGTTGCTGTTTATTGGGTTTCGGTTGCTGGTCGAGAGTTTAAGGCAGTTAGTTCCTGACTCGAGACAACTCAGAGGGTTTAAGGCAGTTAGTCCTGATCCAACGAGTATAAACTCTCCGGGCATCGTATTGGCGCTTCTCTATTGCTGAGTTTCGTCAATAGTACACTTTGGGGCACAACAAATCAATGTTTTTCGCAAGAAACTCGTATCTACCCTACAACCTTACACATCTGTGCCAAGGCTCTGTTCACAGGGGCCTGTACTCGCACAAGGAGTTGACGATTTTTAGGTCTTTGTGACTTTTCCTACTCGACATTATACATCTTTCTCTCTACGAAAAGTGGAGTTTTGGTTGTTTTTGTTGGTTTGGTTAGTTAGAGAGCTCATTTGCTGTCCCCACTCCGCACTCATCATCGGATCAAAATCCGGACAAAACGATATGTGTTTGGTGTCCAAAAAACGCAGACAAATTTTTCATTTCACCGATTTCAGAATCCTACCTCTTGGGGGATAATCAGGGGTCCTACTTCAGATAGGCATACGAGTCACAGCCCATCGATAGGCTGGCCTCAAAACGGCCCAGTAACAGAAAATTTACCTTCAGGTAAACTTTTATGCTTCAGATAAACTTTTATGCTCCCTTGGAGACAAATTTTCATACTTAGAGGCAAAATTTTATACTTTCTCAGGTATTCAATTTTATGCCTTATGACATAATTTTCTGTCCCTTCAGATGTAAGTGCATTGAACCTATAGTACATGATGTTTTGCCCCTTCAGTGTAAGTTTTAGGAATGCCGCCCAGGCCTGTAGTGATGGCTTAACAGCACCCATCAATGGGCACCTGTTACCATGCTGTTGGACATTTTGTTCAGCCTTCCAATGGATTGTAATGGAATTGAAAGCTGAAAGCTTCTGAGCATTATAATCATTGCATTTTGTGACATTGGGTCACTCTGCCAGCCATTAGGGCCTGGTAGGGCTTAGCCCTAGGGCTGAGGGCTCTGCCCCAGTCAAGTCCTGGCCCTAAGCCCTGACAGGGGCTAGGTAGGGCAGGGCTTGAGGGCTTAGGCCTGGCCCTAGACAACACTATGCCAGACAGCTGCTGTGGGACTTCCAAGTGACTCACACCTCACTTAGGCCACAAGAATCAATGATTGAGGGTCAGTACAGCCATACCAGAGCCACGAGAATAGCAACAGTCTGGAAAGTGCCATAATGTAGTATAGTACAGCCGTAGCCATGGAACATTTCCCTACTCCTCTAACTTGCTTTAAAAAAAGTGATGATAGATGAGTTTGACCTCGACCAAGATGGCAAGATCAGCAAGCAGGAGTTTTCTCACTTGCCAGCACTTGCCAATGTTAGATTTCTTGATTACATTTACATACCAAGTATAAGTACTGTCTCTACAGCTTCCATACCTCTTCCTTAAGTTTTCTCAGGTGTAAACCCACACTCTGTGCAGCGGGAAGCCACAGCGGCTCCACATATGACTCACGTAACACGTTATTCAACGTAGGCCAACCAGTGGCATAGCACAAACTGATTAGACTGATAAATACCTGTTTTGAATATTTGCCTAAATACTTGGTGGTCAATCCAGTGTAAATAAAATAAATTTTTGTCATGGATAAGATATTTTATCTCCAAATCTGCAATATATTTACCTAAGTCATTTTCTTGATTTCAAGAGGGTCGGTCCGAATACACCCGTTGACATGGGAAATTGTGACACGGCATGGGTTGATGCAGAGGTCGTGACAATCAGCGGAATCAGTGCAGGATTTGGTGTATACTGAGCACAAGATTAAATCAGTTTGTGAATCATCTATGCCGACCACCGCTTCTTGTCCCCCAACAGCTCTCAAAGCTGTTTTCTCAGTCTTGGTGGCGGGCAATACTTATAGGCTTTCATAAGCTCCTTCCCTTCGAGAACCACATGACCATGGCCAGGGTACAACTTGTTAGCACCTCCTCCTGAAATCGGTTGGTCTCCCACCTTCGTGACGGTGCACGTGATGAGTCGGCGGTTCAATCCTCAACCGAGGTATTTGTTTTAAGCTCAATGAGTTGTAAGCCAAGAAATAATGTATAAATGCACATAAATGAACACATCCACTTAACTAGCTTTGTTGAGTCCCTCACTGGTATTGCGGGCGCCGGCGGCCGGGGTTTTCCACCCCGGACCCCGACCAGGGTGGACCCACCCTGCCGGGGGCCGTTGCTCGCCGCAGGGCAGGTGCTCGCCGCAAGGCCCGCTGCGCGGGAGCCGCCATTTTCTTTCAAGTTATACACATACTTTAATAAATAAAACGAAATAGGGAGGGTGTGACACGTGATTCAGCCGCCATCGTGAAGAAATTAAAACGAAGTGCGGCGGATTCGAACCATCGCCGGACCACAAAGGACAGCATCTTCTGAAACTAAACTAAACAACCGTTGACAAGGGCTGCAGCCAAGCCCCCTCGTGGTCCTTCCCCGCCGAAAAGGGATTTAATATGATTTTTGGGCGGGGATCGAACCTGCGACCTATCACGTGGGGCGTCACGAAGGTGGGAGAGCTATGGAGGTCCCTCCTCCTTCACAAACGTAACATTCGCTGGAGACCGCGCATATAGCCGGCAAGGTCTCTTCGAGGACAGCGGCTCCTTGGCTTGGAACGGTGCCGGCAGTATATCCAACGTTGCGTCTCTCTTGATGCATCCGGCCGCTGGTAGTGGTTCCGCCATTCTTGGACTAGAACAATGGCTTTTCCTTCTTCCAGTATAAGATGGATAGCAATGCATCGTTGAGTGTCTTTTTGCAATTCTGAAGAATCATGACCCACTAGCGTCAGACAACTCAAAGCTGCCTCAACGTTATCCACTCTCGATATTCTTGTGCTATCTGCCAATGGTAGCGGTTCATCCAACCCTTCTCTCCAGGACAAGGTGGAATAACTTGAATCGTTTGAATTGTCCCTAATCATTCTTTGACTCGTGTCAGAAAGGCTGACGGCACTGCTCATCTCTTTGCTTCGCCAATGCTATCTTGCCTACTTAATCTGCACTGATCTTTCTCCTTTTGCGTCGGCCTATGGGCGGCGTGACAAAGTTGCCGCAGGACGCCACCGGCACATTGGCGGTGTGTTGTTTCCCCTTCGTCGTGCTTACACGTTCTTATTGCCCAACCTCATCGCTTTCTCCAACTGGTGTTGATGGTACATATATGTATCCGCCCTCGAACACGTTTATCTGTGAGTAACTCCATTCTTGGGAGCCGCCTAATCCGATTATACCAGTGATCCCAGTTACAACAGAACAAATTACATACAACTCATGGCTGAGATCTGAGATCTCGAAACGAAATGCGCAATCAGTTCACGATTTCCTTTTTGAAGCTCACGTCACGATAAAGTCACTCCAATAGGCTCGGTGTCCAAATTCGGTGTGTGTTCCTTAGCCAAACAGGTCGCAGACATCGTACAAAAGCATTGCTACGCGTGATCCAAGTTTTTTCTTTCATCCCCCACCATCGATGGCTTCCCCTTCAACCCCCCCGTCGCATGCTTGGGGTTTTCTGGACCACAACTTATTTCCTACTCTTCCTCGCGTCTGTCTCCCTTGCCTGTTCCTTTTCTCGCTCCTCTAATCCTTCCCCCAGCCTGGTCATCCAAAATGCCGCGCCTTCGCGGTTTACGACTACGCCGGGCGCCGTCCAGCACTTTATCCTCGCTTTGGACGATCAAAAGTCCCCCACGATTCGCGCACAAGCTGCCATTCTACGAAACTTCTGGCAAGTCTCGCCCCTAGGGTGCGACCACTGTCACCGACTTCTCCCTACTGCCATTTCCCCCCACGACAACATCGCGTACACTTTCCTCGAACGCTGCATTCATACATCTCCATCGACGGTTGACACCGGTGGCCAGGAAGAATCTGATGACGACAGTGATCACGCAGCCAGCGAACCGGAGGAACCAGACGACCGTGCATTCAATCTCGCCACAGCGCGCATCACAGAAGAGGTCGGGCACAACCCCATTCAGGGTAACCTCGTGGTGGTCAAGCACCGTTTGGTCGATCCACTTCCCGACAGCGCCATGGCCATGGAGATTGTCGATGTCGTTGAGGAGGACTTCCCAGTCATTTGGGGCTTGGTATTTAGGTGTGTCTCTTTAACTTCAGCGCCGTTTGTTACACTAGCTAACTTTACCAATATAGATACATTGTCGGTGATTACAACCCTGCATCCATTTGGCAGGAAGAGTCCAAGCAATTTCTGCCATCTCCTTTCACCATTCACCGCCTGGGACAGCACAAGGCTTGACGGTTGCTTTCGAGGCAAATCTATAGACGCATACAATTCACTACTACATATGTCTTTCACTGCTTTGGAATGCGAATAAATCTTTTCCTAGTCACCATTACACACAAGATCCGTTTACTGCTAGGACACAATAAAACGACACAAATGACTCAATTCATGGCATATCGAAGACAAAGCGCTCACTCCAATTAGCTGTTGCAGTTACTTTGAGCTGTCGTAATAAAAACGATATTTCTCGGCAGTTCCGGATTTCGTTGAGAGAACTGAACATGAAATTCGAGATATATTGATTGCGCGTAATCCGAAACCAGCCAACGCCAACGGCATAACAAGCACGCGTCTCCAGATGTGCGATTAAGCCTAACTATTCAGAACACCGACTACTAAAAAGAAGTTGCTCACCCTGAATAAGGCGAACGATGCTATCATTCGAAATAGTCAGAACGAGGAAACGGGTGTGTAGCAAAAGGACGAAACGATAGAAGAGACCATGACGACAAACCCTCGCTTGTAAGAGTGACAATCGCATGAGAACCCCAGCCACAGGCATGGAAAATTTCGCGAGCCTACGCAGACCGACAAGTTAGTAAGTAACTGACGGAGCTACATAACAACAGACCTGGTCAGGGGAAAAGAACAGACCACAGTCCCGTGAGGAAGTAAGAACACCCGATGCACCAGGCAAAGACATAGTACCCCAGGTGGACGTAGTAGGAGCAGAGAAGAGAGCCACACAGAAGAAGACACGCAAATTGCTTTCCTAAACTGTAAGATGATGAAGGCTTTGGGTCACCCTGAGGCCATTTGATGTCACAAGAACAAAAAAAACGCAGATATCGAAGAATAATATATTGAGAAACCTTGGAATCCACAAAAAACCGTCAAAAATAGGGCAGAATAGCCAGACTTACCTTCATGCAGCCACACCTCACCATAGTACCTGAGGAAACCAAAGTTACGAGGCCAAGGAAGTGAATGAAAACAAAGCTTTGCTTATTAGATAAGCCAGTCACGGATTCACCACAGAATGTCACTCGAATCCGATCCGAATCGGAGTCATGCTTATACATGCGTGTTACAGGTAACACTAAAGCAAGGTTATCAGGATCAGGCGCGGCCCCCGCGTCAGAGGCCCTTGTGCTTAGCGGGAAAGAAGACCCACCTTTGCGAGATCAACGCGCGTCGAGCGCCCGAAAAACCAATCGTCTTGCTTTGGCGAGTGCGGGATATGGAGCTTCGGATCTTGAGGGAGAGGGAGATGAAGAGGATTCAGGAAACTCCGATCCAAGTGCGATTGCCGTCCGCCGTCCCAGCGCGCTAAGTGGTATACAACCTATGATTCAGTTGCTCATCTGAATATCCTGCAGTCGCATTATAAAAGAGGAACCGCAGTCGCATTTATAAAAGAGGAACCGCAGTCGCATTATAAAAGAGGAAGTATAGTGCCATTGTGGGTACATCGTTCTTCTTCCTTGACCATCATGCCTCCAGACCGTCGTCGTGAGTGGATACCTGATTTGAACCGTTTGAGCTGGTTTAATGGGCCTAGGCTCCCGTGAACCAAGAAAATCAGTTTCTGTTCGTTGTCCTTGACATCGACACTAACATTCTACTGAGTCATATTCAAGGGTGGAGCAGCGTTTGCTGAGGCTCTTGGACTTGCAAATGACCCAGCGTTATTTACCTTCTACAAAGTGCGTGCCCTTGTAAGTCCCTCGACTGTGACCTGTCTGACAATCCTTACAGAAAGAATTCCGTCAAGCCGCCGACCAGTGCTTCGACTTCTCCCTGCCTCTTTTTCAACAACAATCGGCAATGACGGTTTTTGTTCAGACGGTATGCAGTCCTCTTTTCGTTTCTCATCGTTAGAATTTCTTCGCAGGTGACGTCTTGGTACCCTCCATTGTTTGACAGCCTTGTGCATCCCAACCATGCAGAGCGGGTCCAGGGCCTACAACTATACGCCATAGATTACTTGGGCAAGTCGGGCAAACTCTCGAATTCCATCAAAGGAGTCGGTTGTTTATTCTATGCCTCATCGTTGGTTGAACGTCGATTAGGCCAAGAAAGCACTCATTGTAGCTTCTGATAGCAACCGCACGGCGCCGAACTTCGCAACCCATCATGCCTCCAGACCGTCGTCGTGAGTGGATACCTGATTTGAACCGTTTGAGCTGGTTTAATTGGGCACAGGCTCTCCTAAACCAAGAAAATCAGTTTCTGTTCGTTGTCCTTGACATCGACACTAACATTCTACTGAGTCATATTCAAGGGTGGAGCAGCGTTTGCTGAGGCTCTTGGACTTGCAAATGACCCAGCGTTATTTACCTTCTACAAAGTGCGTGCCCTTGTAAGTCCCTCGACTGTGACCTGTCTGACAATCCGTACAGAAAGAATTCCGTCAAGCCGCCGACCAGTGCTTCGACTTCTCCCTGCCTCTTTTTCAACAACAATCAACAATGACGGTTTTTGTTCAGACGGTATGCAGTCCTCTTTTCGTTTCTCATCGTTAGAATTTCTTCGCAGGTGAAGTCTTGGCACCCTGCATTGTTTGACAGCCTTGTGCATCCCAACCATGCAGAGCGGGTCCAGGGCCTACAACTATACGCCATAGATTACTTGGGCAAGTCGGGCAAACTCTCGAATTCCATCAAAGGAGTCGGTTGTTTATTCTATGCCTCATCATTGGTTGAACGTCGATTAGGCCAAGAAAGCACTCATTACAGCTTCTGATAGCAACCGTGGCATGCAGGTTGAGCGTGATAAAAGTGAGAGCGAAGAAAGTTCGGAGTCGATTGTTACAACAAAAGTGTTGTCGTTGTCAGGTGGTAGAAGGGGTGCAGGGACTCGGAAGAAAGGGAAGGGGAAGCCTGGCAACTCGTCTAATGCTTCGACGACAACGCGAACGACTGGGATTCTGGAACCGTCATACTGGGTGCTAATAGCTATGCGAGCTCCTCTCGGTCTATGCCATCTCCCTTATTTTGGCAGCGTAGAAATGCATTGGCGGATCATACGAGCGACGATTCGATCGCACCTCAGGCTGGCAGTATTGAAGCCTTTCTCGCGGGCTGCACGCCTGTGATGACGCATCTTACCGAGCAGATGCATGTAGCCGGGGTCACGGATATGGAGAAGGTGCTTGGCATAAAACATTGGCTTGAAGATGAGCAGCGCATTTTTTTGAGGGATCATGTGACTCGGATTCCACTGGAAATCGAGACAATCATCGTTGGCATCACAGTAAGAAATCAAATCCTCGTGCAAGTTCATGCGGTAATCCGTTGTTGATAGGTACTTTTGGACTAGTACTGCTTTACGCAGTTCCACCTAAGCTACTAAACAGTCCAGTACATGTCAAGAACCGATTAGATAAGCTAGCGATGGAGGGAAGAAGATCAGCCTGCTGGAGGAAGTGAGGAAGAATGCAGTATTGGTGATAGTCGTGCACTGCAACCTATGGCGGTCCGTTTGTAAAATAAATAAATCTCAAAATATAAATGGAAATCTCACCTGTAAATAAGACAGTTCCCATCTCAAGAAGTTAAGGGGCTACTGTAAAATACTTTTGGTCCATTGTGAACTATGAGTATTTGGGGTGAGCAGTTCATTTTCTGCGAGAAGGGGTATGGACGTGACCACACGTGACCTCGGCAGGCGCCGTCCGAGCACGATCGCGAGCAATCACACCTCGCGATCGTCTCAACCGAGTATACCTCCTTCCGTGTTTCGAATGCCACGCTGGTGTCCTCTCGTCTTCCCCACCAACACGACAGGCGTTCTCGCGCAAGGAACGAGGTCCTTGGGAATCTAGCCTGGGCGTCGCCTCGCCAGCGAAGCCACCAACGCGGGAAATTCAACTCCTTGTTGTAGAGACTGGGAGCGCCAACCAATCGCTGACCAGCAGTGACTTCCGCTGTCTATCCCATTCCCTCCGACAGCAAAGCCTTTAAACATGGCCTCACTTATCAAGGTTTGTGCGCCACTTTTCAGCTTGCCTAATGATGACCATTTTCCAGCCGCCTGCACAGCACTATACCACTCAGACTCTGTACAGTGCGGTCACTGGTCTCAATTTTCAGTTCCGCCACACAAAACAGCGGCTGTCCGGGAAATTCTTCTCGCCCGAGTACCTGCCCCCCCTCTACTTCCTTCCACCGCCAACTGTCTCCCCCCAACCGCCAGCCCGGGTCGTGGCAAAGGCCTCCGCGTTCGGACCGGCCGGCCGGAGCCCGTGGGAAACACTGGCCGTCTTCCGAGTCTTCTCTTCCCACCAACACGGCGGCGCTCTCATGCAGGAAACGAGGCCATGGCCTCGAGGAACGCCAACCTCCACCTCCTACCTTCGTCTGACCTCTTTGTTGGCCGAGTAGTCTGTCTGGACTTGCGGCGGCGTCTTTTTGCAACGCGAGGAAACTGAAAAGGAGTGGAGGGCTCGAGGGCGGGAGAGGGAAATACTTATGCGGGGGGCCACAAACGGGTGCCACAAATGGGTGAGTTTGAAGCTACTAGGCTCTTGCTTTCGTTGCTGACGACGTTTTCGCAGTCGAAAAGATGCTTGCGGCAACCTGGGCCTCACTCGATAGCCGTTCAGACGGTCGAAAGCGCCAAGGCGGCATCGAACGACCTGGAGATTCTTCAGAACCTCAATGATATGATCAAGGCGGACAACACGAGCTTTATCGCTCCGTACCACAGCCTCAGGCTCTCACCGCATATATCTCGGCCCCAACGGCAAGGTAAGCTCATCTTCGTCATTTTTCTCAACTTCTTACCTTCATACGAGCCTTAAACTCCACCAACCGCCAGCGAAACGACTCGTTATACCAATGGTCAAACCAGCACTGTGGTAGATCGTCGTCCACCAGATGTGCGGGCCCCGCCTTCTGCCAGCAATCCTCAAAACTCTCTTGCTACTACGAGCACTGGGTCTGTTCCAGTTGCAGCTTCAAGCGCCTTAGCCGCCTCAACTCCAACTTCTTCCGGCCTCAACCCGCGCTCATTGGAAGCATATTTATCAACACTTCTTTCGAGCAATAGACGATACGATGACCACTTACCTTCTTCTGCCTCTCGCGACCGCTACGAGCCACGCGAACGAGAGCCTGCTAACTCCGCCGCACCGACCGTCGTCTGGACTATGCAAACGATCAATACACTGGTGGAGAATGTTACCCGCCCTCATTACCATCTTCTGTGGAACGAGGCCTCGAGCACTCCGATTGCAGATGTGGACTGGGAATCAAAAGCTTTCAAGCTACATAATCCGTTCACTGGGAAATTGACCGAGGAAATCCTTGCCAGCGAGGTTCCCATTCCCCTCGTTCCCTTCCAGTCACGCACACCATTTGCACGGATTGAATCAGGATCCGAGAAACGTATTCACAAGAGCTCTGTAACGGGGTGCTCTTTGATATTTGGATTGATTGGAAGCAGGCACGGATAGGCTTTTCGTCCCGCGGTTTCTCAGGAGGAGGGACCATTGGTTCGGCTAGAGACGAGGAAGAGGGAGGAACAAATGTGTCCAAAGCTACGCACTTCCAAATCGGACAACTCTTTGTTACTCTCCTTTCCCATAACACACAAGACATCGCGTTAGCAGTCGTGAAGGCTACCTCCATCAAGGAAGGGCGAGGAACGAAGGCCAAGTCTACCTTTGCAGTTCCGCTTGGTGAATTACACCTTCCATCGACGTCCTACATTGTAACGGGTCAAGTCCTCTCGCTCGTTCCTGCTGCATCGACTTCCGAGGTTGCGCCAGGCTGGGGATGGGTATGGGATGAGAAATTCGTCTTCTTTTCACGCCAGAAGAAGAATATAGGTAGTGAAAGCATTGCGCGAGCCGGAAACCTCCAAATCTCGGTCTCTACCCGTCTCATTGAAGCATTCAGCCAATACGCACATAACATCTGGGCGGACGACCTTCCTGACTTCCAGCTGACATCCGGGAAGACCTGGCTCTTTCTCGACGGCGACTTGACCAATGTCTGGGGACGATTATGGGCACGGGTAGCTAACGACGATACACTTCACAACAAGTTCGCTCGTTTTACTGGTGTTGTAACGGGTATGTTTCCATATTCAATTGCTGCCTCGTCCAATGGTTTGTTACTTTTCTTCTGTCTTGACACTGGCTAATCTACCACAGGATTTACTGGACGACTCTATGCACAGCCGGTTCAAGGGAGTGTCATTGAGCACACATTTCGCGACGCAGGTGCTTGTCATCTGTGCGGAAAGACAGTCAAGGACGACGAACGCCAAAAATCATGTTGGACGTCACATTTTGCTCAAGTTACTGGGGGTAGATGACCTCTTCTGGAGTTGTTGACTCCGAGACGTGAGGTATGTCTTGATTGTTTGTACAGGATGCTAATTCGACCAATATCAAGGTCTCCGCTCATTATCCGTGTGGTTTCTGTGGACGCGATGGCTCCTTGTGTACTGTCAAGATCGATGGTGGGAGTGCAGACTCTGACTGTCCATCGCTGTATCGCTTTCGGATTTGGGCAGCGTCGATATCCTCACCAACCAAGCCATCTACAAACGTACCCATTCGCTGCCTCATTATTAACTGTCGTTAAATACATTGGAAGTACAACTTTCCCCAGCACCTTAAGGACCGGCACGACATTAGAGCGGTCAATCCTTCTGACACTTTCCGCTCTCTTCTCAACGTCTCTCGTGAAGAACAAGCTGCGCTGGGGGTTCCACCGATCAAGGTACTGAATTGGCTAACCAAATTGGGCATCACAGACACGACACTATTGCTTATACCTCCATCAACACTCTCAAAGGCTTGTTCTACATCCAGCAGTGCCGAATCCCTCGTCGTCGTCGTCGTCGTTCTCATCTGGCGGTGGGAAAGAGAACATGAATCCGATTCAAACCAGCCCAGGAGAGCGTCGTAAACTTATGTAGATATTATAACATGTTATATTGCTATACAATCCATGCAAATAAGCTCCCTTATCGAGCACCTATGGCCTCCAATCTCTACCCGTTTCGAACACGTTTTGAAGCCGAGTGACCGGGGATATGTCACTCGGCTATCATTTCACGTGCAGACGTCAGTGTCGCCGATTCGGTGATCTGACCCCTCTTCAAGGCTCTTGCAAGTTCCGAGCACCATCGTCCTCGGTTGGGGCCCGGGCCGGGCCACGTGCAGTCATGTGCAAACTCCTTCTCGCCAAAAACAAACGGCTTAGCCCAACTACCCATATTTCACAATGGACCACAAATATTTCAAGGTAGCCTCTCAACTTCTTGAGATGGGAGTTGACTTATTTACAGGTGAGATTTTGATTCATATTATTGAGGTTTATTTATTTTACAAACGGACCGCCATATGACAAGTAATTTGCAGTTTACAAATTATCTTATCTGGAACCAAATGTATTCTAAGTAATACTAATGCTAGTACTCACTCATTGTCACTCAGCGAGTCATGTGGGCACATGATCTAATTGTCCCAGATAACATTGTAAGGTTGTGTGTGGCAGGGAGTGCAATGACCCCACCTGATTCACAAATTATCTTATGAGGAGGCAACAGAAGGTGGAGCGCTCGATGTGGAATGGGCTTGCAAGTTGGCAACATTTGCTTGGTGATTGTCATGGACTCATGGGTGCAGGAGCCGGCCGGCCTACCAACGCCTGCGCCAGGATGTAGCTGGGCAACAACTGGGCGATGTGTGGTGTCCAATACCACATCTTTGATGTGCGAAAGGCAGCGGGCGATTTACAGCCCTTCCAATATATGTAGGTGGGTGATAGAGTAGTTTCGCTTAGAGTTGTTAATATGTGTTTAGCAATTTTGAATTGAAATTTCTTGTAACCCAGCCCAAAACAGTGTGAAAAGTGGAGCAGAAAAGCCTCAAAAGGAAATCACACGACAACAACTCTGAGTACTAGTAACAAAACTACTCCACCACCCACCTACATATATTGGAAGGGCTGTATCAGAGCGCCAAAATGGCTGCGGGCCTGTGGGATTACAGACTACCCGAGACCTGTGCCTAGCCGGCAGGTGTACCATCCCGGAGTTTACCGTGTTTTTTAGGGTTAGGCTGGGAAGTAGGGAGAGTGGAAGCCGCGGCCCGTATAGGTTGGGTAGTGGCAGCGGCGGGCTGGTGGGGTAGGGTAGACAGGAAGAGGGGAGAAGACAGTTGTGAATGCCCAGCTGGCCCGCCAGCAGCAGTCAAGGCCCTTGGATGAGTGGCAGGACGTGCGGCAGTGGGGGGCACGGGGCACCTGAGACTGGCCACAAGGCACAGTGGACAAGCAGTGTGGAGCATAGTCGACATTCATCATTGTGGCGTGGGACATAGGCACAGGCACGACAGGAGGAGGGGGGCAGGTCCCTCACACTCATGGCAAAGCTAATGGCAGTTGGAGAAGGGAGGTCCAATGGGAGTTTGAAAGCAGATTTTTTTTGCTTTGTCTCAAACAAAGAAACCTTTGTTTGCCTTTCCACTCCCGTTGGGCCTCTCTTTGATAAACTGCCATTGGGTTTGCACCCAGTGTCAGCAGACAGTGGCTGACATTGCTTCTTCGCATGGACATACCTACCCATGAACTGTTTCCCAAGCGCGATAAGTGCTTCGCTGATTTACCAGTCGGTTCCCCAGATAGAGACCCGGCGCCGCCAGGAGCAGTGCAATTGGAATAATAAACCCAGCCTGCACCAAGAAATCTCAGACACCACTTGTCTTGTTCATGTCTATTTCCACCTCTCCTAGCATATTCTTGCACAAGAGTTTCCTTATTAATAACTACAAGATAGGTTTTAGATCTAGAAAAATAGACAATGTTCAGCAGAGTGCTTGTTCCATAGGAGTGAGCAGACGGAGAGAAGGACTGTTGACAAGATTCAACAGTGGAGTTTACAGTATGCCAGGCAAACTATAAGGAAAATATTACAAAATTTCCGATGGGATAGCGTTCGAGAATAAGCTGTTGCTGGTCACGGCTTTGGTCATTCATCGTTGGCTAGGGAACAATAAGTAAGAAGATATCAACAGCTAAGAGAACAACTGACACGTTGGGCAGCAATTGAATCTTGTGTAACAGTCGTAGTAAAGGCTGATTCGTCAAATTGAGGTTGATTCTCGTGCTCGGAGTTCCATGTTGGCTGGAAAGCGTCAGAATTAGGTATAATAGATGCTAGGACATACCACAGAAGGACGTACAGCAATGGGAGGTGGCAGTTGTAG
The DNA here is from genome assembly GCF_014461135.1 of Mycena indigotica. NCBI lineage: Eukaryota > Fungi > Basidiomycota > Agaricomycetes > Agaricales > Mycenaceae > Mycena > Mycena indigotica. The sequence continues at coordinate 24,516 of NW_023503026.1, read as the reverse complement.
GTCGATAACTCGGCAGTCCGGTTTCTTGTTGAAGAGCGCCTTCGACATCATCTGGAAGCCTGTCGCGCCACCGAGAATGCACAGTTTTGAGTTGGCAGGCTTGTGGGCCTTCCACTTCATCTCAGCCTCATGTTTTTTGAACAGCTGGTCACGCTGACACTGGATTTTGGAGCATAATTCCTTGAGGAAGTAATCGTAAGAATGATTGGCCGTGAATTCGAATGGTGGGTATTCGTTGAAGGTGGGAGCAGGGGCACGGCCACCTGGCCGACGAGCTGGAGCGGATGGGAGGAGCACTTTGGGATAGACAGTGACAGTTGGTTAGGGCTTGTCGTTGTTGTTGTTGTTCTCTGAATCGTCATCGATAGTCACAGTATCCAAATGAGTCCGCTTGGAGCTGGTCTCAACCTCCAGCTCATCCTCTTCACTTTCACAGCCTCCCAAGATGCTCCTTTTGCGCTTCAAGTTGACTTTGGAAGTGGTGGATTGGATGGAGTGAATGGACACATGAATTTGGCACAAGCTGACGATATCAGAAGATACACACATGTAATGCACGTCACATACCCTCTGGAGCATCTCTAATGGTGCCCAGGATCATATCATAGTCGCTCTCGTCGTCTGTCGTGTAGACAGACATGCTGAGGTGAGAGAGAAGCAAAAGACGTGCCAGCTGGCACCGTTTCCTTTTCGGGAAGTCACGAAAAAATAAATTGATCATTCTCTAGCAAAACAGGAACGGCTGTAATATAAATGATTGAAATTATATTCCTTTCAAGGCAGAGAAAACCTTCTGTTGGTCCTGTGAGCACCACCACCACTTCATATCTATATTCTATAGTGGCATCACACAGTACTAAAGTGAAGGTCTTTATGTGCTGCGCAGTATGCACTCTCTAGTTGCAAGGTCCCCCACCCTGACAATTCTCATCATTTTTCCAATCAAAACTGCTGTTTCCAAATGGTACCAAATAACTGTCAACAGTTTCATCTCATACTACCAATTACAAATTCATCATAACACTGCTCTAGTGCTCACTCTCCTTTCTCTCGCTATGACTACTCCCAACCATAAAGACCCTAATATACTGACTTTCTGTACTAGCATTGGTATGAACATGTCATTGAAACTTTCATTTCTATTGAAGTTTTATAGCTTGGCTCTGGCTGGTTGAATTGACAGAGCTCACTTTAAATATTTACTCTGTTAGGCTCTGATGTCTCTCTTATCTTATCGATCTTGCTCTCAGGCTACTTTGACCATATAACAGTGTTGCATCTCATGTCCCGCCCTATCTGCACCCTGATCTCTATTACAACATGCTCAGAGAAGGTGGAAAATTAAATGAGTTAGTGTCTGAAAGTCAAGTAGTTTAGTAGTTATGAGCCATGGGCAGTACTGAGGACTTGTAGTATTGGGCAGAAGAGAGGAAAGGAGAGGCAAATTGACTTTAATTGTCTTTGTCATATTCTTATTGGCTTATGACTTCTGATATTTGTAAGGGCAACCCTGGAGACTCCGACGAAAGCCTAGCAGGGGAGGATCTAAAGAGAAGAAACTCTAAGGGTCTGCCTGCTAGGGCACCAACTATATACTGGTCATCCGTAACTGCCGACGTAGAGCGCAGAGGGCCTGAGCGGCGTTGCAGGCTCTTTCCCAAGGTGATCGTTGGGAGGGTCTTGACGGATCGGTGATTGTGCAGGCGAAGGAGGCCGAGGATGAGGGTCGGGGTAGGTCGGAGCGTCCGAGGGGGTGCCGGTCGGATGTGCCTCGGATGCGCTTGGACAGTCCGAAGGAGGCCGAAGTGGGGGTTCCCCTGACAGTATTATAAAAAGTGATACTGAAGTCTCTTGTATAATAAAAGATTATAGACTTGTAAGACCCTGCAAAATACCTAATACTTTGTTGATATACCTATAAGCATCTTTCAAGTATCTTATAAAGGGCTTATAAGTGTCTTGTTAGTATTATGATAAATAAAATATATTATAAGAGTATTATAAAAATATGATAAGATATATAAGAGTCTTATAAGACTGATTAAATATATTATAAGAGTCTTAGAAGACTAATTAAATATATTATAAGAGTCTTAGAAGACTAATTTAAATATATTATAAGAGTCTTATAAGACTATTAGATATATTACAAGAGCCTTATAAGACCCTTAGAGTTTCTTTTCCCCTGCAAAGACCTTGATCTCCGGCCTCTAAGTTCGTCCCTTATAATATGAGCCTTATGAAACTATTGTAAACTTATAAGACTCTGCAAAATACCTAATGCTTTTATGACATACCTATAAGCTTTCAAGTATCTTATAAAGGGCTTGAGTCACCTTATAAGTGTTTTGTCAGTATCCTATATACATGATAAATAAAATATATTATCAGAGTATTAAAATCCTATGATAAGATATATTATAAGAGTCTTATAAGACTTATGAAATATATTATAAATGCCTTATAAGATCATTAATCATATTACAAAAGCCTTATAAGACATATTATAAAAGCCTTATGAAGGACTTATAAATGTCTTACTATGCTAGGAACCAACACTGCCCTATTTTGATTAAGTGTCCAACAACTTCCTAGGCCAGCTTAAATTTGGCAGGAGCCACAATAACAGTAAACAGGTTGGAGGCTCCACACTTGTTTACATCAAAGGGCAAATGTTAAGGGTCACCCAACTGTTTGCCAAGACAGGTGTGAACAGTCATGCACCATAGCATCTTTTTTTGTATCTGTATTTATATACCGCAACAAGTACACTAACTATCAAGACGCGGTACGGTAGCTGGGGCAGCGAATCTGTCTGGCCGCTCAGTGGGGTGTTGTTCCAGGTTTGGTTCCGGATTGGTTGAGGTGTAGCAAATGGCAGGGAGGGTGTGACGTGGTTTGGACTGGGCATGCAGTCCTGCAACGTTGTTGGCGTCGAGCCATTGCCTTGCAGTGTTGACCACTTCAAATGACCGTTGAACCGTAGATGTCCATTATGGCCGTCCCATAACGGGACCTGTGCCGTCAGAGCTGTAGGAAAGTTGTACTATGGCCATTTCTTCGACGGCCGTTGCCATGGAATGCAGACTTACCTTCATGCAGCAAAAGAACGCCACACCTCACCATAGTACCTGAGGAAAACCAAAGTTACAAGGCCAAGGAAGTGAATGAAAACAAAGCTTTGTTTATTAGATAAGCTAGTCACAGATTCACCACAAAATTCACAAACTGATTTAGGTTTGTGCTAATGCACTGTCAAGAATGGCACTGATGGTCACCCATGCGTAACGCTGATACTCTCACATCAAAGAAGCTGGATCAGGAACACGTCGTATGCACAAGGCTTGGCATTGGGACTATAGCCAGCCTGTTCTGCCAGCAATTCAAAAGACTGGAAGAAGTCGGTCAGCGACATCTTATTTTGATGAGTAGTCGTCAGCTTCAGATGCGCTGCCTGTGCAATGTTCGTGTCCTTGAATGAGAGTTCCAGCTCCGTGATGAGATCGTCGAATGTATAGGTGGCCATTCTTAAGGGTTTGCTTTTTCCAATTGTGCACCTAGTCAGCTGCCGTACATGCGGAAGCATTCACGGATCGAAGGTACAAGACCAAAAACCAAATTCGTTTATGATCCGTGTTGAGCGCATCAGAGTATGCCCCAATATAAGTTGTGACAGAGTCGTAGAAATTTTCCCAAAGCGATTTCGTCAGAGAGAAGAGAGGAGGGGGGTTCGCAAGTACGACGCGTGACATGTTAGTTGGTTGTTGGGATCTACTCTACTTATAAGTTACACTACTACCATGTGTTTACCATGCCTAAGACGAGAGGCAATGACGTCATACTTTAGCCATGCCTTTACATGCTGTTTGCCTCATGTCCACTCCACGCTGTCAATCAACATCAGCATCGACATCTGATGATCCAATCACCATCTTATCGTCCATCTTATCTCCTCCTCGTCTTATCTTATCAACCAAGGCCAAAATAAAAGGTTTAAAGGGTGAAGAAAAAGGGTTTTTGAACCCAGGGTTTGACAGTTGTTCTCCAAAAACTCTCAGCTTGAATTCAGTATACAATCAGTTTGTGCTACGCCGCTTGTCGGCTTACCTTCAATCATGTCACTCGAATCAGAGTCATACATGCGTGTCACACGTGTTACAGGTAACACTAAAGCAAGGTTATCAGGATCAGGCGCCCCCATGCCAGAGACCCTCACATTGGGGTTTTGCGCAAAAACGGAAACCCGGAGCTGGACTTTTTTTGTGAGAAATCAGGTGCCAAAAATGGGCACCCAATTTTCGACAAATCAGTGTTGCAGATCCGATGCCCGAATTACCAAATAAGGTAATTTTGACGTCATGCGCTGCACGATCAAGGCCTTTGATTTATCAGAAATTTAGGGCACTAATTTCGGCCCCGATCTCTGCTACATAAGTCCAGCTTTGGGTGGCCGTTTTGGTCGATGTGCTTTGTACATTAGCACAAACTTAAATCAGTTTGTGAAAAAACTTAAATCAATTTGTGAATCTCTCACCACTCGAAACTGCAAAAAAGACCAACGAATCGGTGGGCGGAAAATCGGGTGTTGGCAAGGAGAGGAGAGGTTGAGGAGAGGCACAAACGGCGGATGAGCAAACCTCACGGGTTGTGTTTGGACAGGGTGCGTTGCCTTGTTCACTCATTTAGTCTCTTCTCATCCCCACAACACGCCTCCCTGCCTGGTAGTCGACAACCCTACACTGCTTGACAACGGGTGCAATCCCATCTCCTAAAACGGACGGTCCAAGCACAAATCAATTCAAGAATCAGTTTATGGATGATATTGACATTTTGCACAATCATTGCTCAGCGTTGCTCACTGACATCCCGCCGAGTCAGGTTCCCACTAAAGGAGCCTTGACGGCAACAATCGATCCGCTGCAATGTGGACAATTGAACTGGGTCGGACGACTGTTGAACGGCCCGGGTTAGCTGGTTATCCGACCATTTCCTCGAAAGCTCACTTCAATGATGCCACTGGCATCTGTCCCGTCCGATTAGATGAAGCCCCATATGTGCTCAACAATGCATTCCCATATCTCGGAACAGATTTTCGAGAATTAGCTGACTGCAGAGCGTCTCCACTTATAACAGGTTATGTGGTCGTAGTTCTCATTGCTTCCAACCGACTCACCCTGTGTGGTAGGTTGACGTCGATGACGACTGGTTCAAGTTGCGAAGTTGCCCCGAACCGGCGTAAGTAGCTTCACGTTGAGCCTTGACCCATGCGTTCGTTTCAACCTCGCCAAGATAATTCAATGAACACGGATGAGATGACAAAGGTACCTTCAGCTGAGGCGCAAAACCAATTCCGTTTGGCGTCTCAGTACCCAATTCCAGTAAAGTGGATGCAAATCCGGAAAGCTGAGGTACTCCGACCGTTGGAGTTGAAATGCTAGCTATAGTTTGATTGGTTTCAAAGTTGTTGACCGCATCAATCCAAGTCCTGGCCGATGTGTTTCGATGGACTTGAACTGATTCGAGCGTGGGACGATATTCCGAGCCTGCCAGTGGATCTTGGGATGAACCGATTGGTGTGCCCAATTTTAGCCAAGTGGACGTAGATTCGAAAGGCTGAAGAATGCTGGTTTGCTTGGTTTCAGAGTAAGCCGCATCACTGGCAGTCCTGCTCGCCATATTTTGGTCGACTCGAAATGGGCCGACCGCCGTACTTAGTAGGACGGTATTCTCGAGCTTGCAATGAACTGCCGAACTGGTTGGGATCCTCCCATACATCGTGTAGGTCTCGCATATGCTGTATGGCCCGGGGCGTCAGTTCATTGAGCATTATATCAAGGAAGGTTAAACCCTGTTGAAATCCAGAATATCTGAGAATCCGGCTTGGCAGCGTTTACACTTCGCGTGCATGATTGAGTCATTCCAGTGCCTCTGTAGATCCGCGGAAGAGAGAAGCTGAACAGAGCATGTTGTGCAGAAAAAGTCCTGGTGTTCTTCTTTGCAATGCTGTTCTTGTTGAGCTTGAGTTGGAACAGAAATGCGATGCAGACTTGCTTTTGTATGAGTTTGCGGCGTGTTGAAACCTCTCGCACATATTGGGCAGCTCGGATGAAGAGGAGAATCTCGATAATGCGTCTCCAAGTCCTCTAAGTAAACTTCTTGCCCGCAATTGCATTTTTCTTGGCGATGCGCCGTTTGGAAATGCTGATGATGTTTAAGTAAACTGGGAATTCAGAACAGGCGGTGGTCTGGTGAGCTCACTGCCTCAACCATGGCCATGTTAGAGAAACCCTTGTTGCAACGTTGACAGTTGGGGTGAGATGACTTTCCACGGTAGTGGTCCTCTAGCGCAAGTTGTGTTTTGAAAATCACTCTTGGTTTGCAGGTGTCGCAGCTGTAATGACAATTCGCCGTATGCTTTTTACATGTCAGTACGCATGACCATGATACAGGCTGTGAAGTGAAATTTACGGCGGATAGGTCCTGATGTCTCATGGGCTCGGAATCGAAGGGGCAAGCTGGGCACTTCGTCAATGTGCTTTGAATAGACTGCTTGGGGGGACTGCGAATCAAATTATAACTGAGAATACGAGAAACATACTCTGTGTGTACTCATCCAGGGAAGGCACGAGAAGGTAGTCGGACTGTGACAGACGGGTCGTCGTTGCCTTTTATACCCTGAATCACTCATTACATAACTTGAACGAACAAATCTATCCCTATACAGTATGTACTAAAGTGCAAGGTTCCAAAACGTACCTACTAGATTCGCTCTACTAAGGCTAGATATGATACAGTGCCGCGAATCTTTCGCGTTGTAGGACGGCGAGGTAAATTAATACCTCGCCATTCATCATGATATGCCAGTCACGGTGGTAGATAAGTAGCTCGAACAAAGCTTGCTGGCAACCAATAGAGCGATGTCTGTTTCACCGTCAGAGGAGAAAGTGCCGCGTTGAGACAGGGATGATTTAAACGGAGCGTTTTGACATCGACGCCACAGACTCGGAGACGTTGGCTCAATCGAGTTATATATTTTGTCGAGGATGGGCTTACACCAGCGTGATACTGGTATGTTGACGACGAATTTGCACTTGCAGGGGTCTGACAACTCGTATGAGACAGAACACTCGTTCCACTAACGCAATACGATTTTGCAGCTTCCTAGGGCATCATACGCGGGGTAACACTTTTGAACGCAGAACATCGCACCAGATTGAAGGAGATAATTTTTCCCGCGGCATTTCCCATCACTAAGAGATAGTACTGTAGTGGCGAAGCGATGAGTAAGAAAATAAGACAAGATCGAGCGTAGTCCTACCTCGAGTGTTCTAGCTCTAGTTACTAGTACTGAAAGAAGGGCGAACCACTATTTACCTACCAGATGAGCCATAGCCGTTCTTCCAATAGAAGGATATTGAGAGTAGCCAACATCGAAAGACAAGGCAGTCCTATTTCGAGCCATCTGCAAAAAATTCATATGTAGAACGTCCTTTACACTCCTTAAGAAGAGAGAGAGAGCGCGCCTTTAATCGAGTTGTCCCGCGCATCAAACACCTAGCTATTTTCTGAGCAGAGTCCGCTGTCTGGTGGGTCGTTCAATAGACAACCGTTTGCTCTTGCGCCACTGGCCGCTGCTGCCAGTGCAACAGGGACGCTTCATTGAGCAGGAAGAATCCCAAGTTGAAAGCATTGGCGGCAAGAAAGTCGGGTATCCGTTCTGAGTAGTAAGCTCCTAGCGAGGCACAGTGTCGAAAAGCTGCGTTCTTGGTGGCTCTCGGTGACTCTGACGCACGCACGTGCAGCTACCCGATTTGGGGTCTGATTTCGGGTGGGCGGCCCGACCAGTAGGCTTTAAGAGACTCGGCCGATACTAGTACGTGGCTGATGGCCGCTTCTTTCCAGCACAGTACATGAACGCGTCCATCATGGACGACTGAGACAGCATCCCATTGCCTTCAGCCGACGGTGCATGTATAGCTCCTCTGCTAGATGTACGGCTTCGTGTTACCTGTTGGTAATACTTGGTGGCGCTGGCCTCGGGCGCGGCCTGTCGGCGGAAGGCTTTCGAGTTTTTTTTTTTTTGTTCCGAGGCTCCGAGACAAGGCTGATCAAATCAAAGGAACGCCAAAACGGATTCCAATAATGTAAGCCATTGTTGCCTAGTCCTCAAGTAGTTTGTTATGTGTGACGTCGTCACGCGTCACAGCTTCTCACAACTCGACCAACTTCAACTTGAAACCACTGCGCTTTGGCATCAGAGATAGCTCGAGTGAGCGACTCGATGTCTTTAGCTTTGTACTGGAAGAATGGCTGTGGCTCATCCGGCCACTGGTAGTGGTTCACCTTACCCTTCTTCCAATCCAAGGGTGAATGGCGATGGTTTGTTGGCGTGTGAGTATCTTCACACTATTTTGTAACACCCTTTCCTTGTCAATACCCTCCTACTTTGTCAGAAAACTCAGTCGTACTTGGGCTCCCCAAGCGCGACCCACCCTTGTCACTGGACCTCTTTCAAAGCCAACGCCGTCTCTCGTGTCCTTGTGTTGCTGTGGATCATCCGGCCCCTGGCAGTGGTCCGTACACTCGCTGTAGCACCAGGTCAACGTTGCTGACAGAAGGAAAAAAGTCTTTCAGCCGGACCATCCGTCGCTATTAGCCAATAAACTTAGCCAACAAACCGTGGATCTCAAACGCTGACTATATCACCCAGCTCAAAACCTGCAGCTACCTGCTCAAAATCTGAAACCACGACGCTTCTGGCAGACGGCGATTCTGGCGGCAGAGATAGCTTGAGTGAGCCACTCGATGTCCTTGGCTTTGTGGTTCATCCTCCCCTTCTTCCAGCGCAAGCTGAATAGCAATGCATCGTTCGCCTGTGAGTCTCTCCGCAATTCTGGAATAATCCTTATATGTAAACGTCCCACCAGTGTCAGCTTCCTCAGTGTTGTCAACTCTCGATATTCTTGCATAGTGGTTCACCCAACCCTTTTTTCCAGTACAAGGTGAATAGGAATAGTCGTTTGGCTTGTCAGTGCCTCTCTACCGTCTCTGAAGAATTGTCTCTAATTATTCTTTGAATAGTGTCAGAAAGGTGGCGACCCTCGATGGTGTCTTCCGACCTTGCTCGTATCTTGCCATAATCATCATGTGAACTAATCTCATGTTTTCCTTCTGCCTACGCGTCTGGGCCGCGCGATAAAGTCGTTAGGACGCCACCAGGCAGTGTGTCGTCGTCGATCAAACTTTCCTATCGCCCAAGTTCGCCTCTATGTACCCCGCGGCCTACCTACCTTAAAGGCGTTTATCCGTGAGTGACTCCGTTTTGGGAAGCCACCCAATCCGACCAGTGATCTTAATTACAGCAGAATAAATTGCATGACTGAAAGTTTTAGCCAATTCTTCTCTGATACTTAGGACGAAACGTGAAACGCGCTGTCAGATTGCGACTTCCCGTTTTGAGACTTCCTTGTCTGAAACTCGCGTCATCACGACCCAGTATCTCTAATTAAATACACCTTTCTTTCAGAATAGGAATAGTCGTCTGGTTTGTGAGTACCTCTCTGCCGTCTCCTAAGAATTGCCCCCAATTATTGTTTGACTAGGTTCAGAGAAGTCGAGGACCCTCCTCTGACCCTGCTTGTCGCCGATGCTATCTTGCCATAATAAGATCTCGTTTGCATACGCGTCTTGGCGGGTCGACAAGGCCGTGGCATGACGCCACCAGGCACACGATGAGCGGTCGTCCATCAAACTTTCTTATCGTTCACCTCTGCTCACTCCAATCGCCACCGACTCAAAAGATAATCGGGACGCACTGAATTTCGCCTGTAATCGAGGTGGCCGTATATCCTGCCTCTTCCCGAGGCTGTCTTCCAATTACTTTGCCTGTCATGGTACCCTCGACGTCGTTGCAACTTCAGTCTCCGACTCCGCTAGGTTCAAGGCTGCTTGTGGCATACATATTCCATCTAACAAGTTTCAGATGCCCGCAGCGCTGTCGTTCGCTGCCTATTCAACTCCTGGCCAGACATACTCCTCCGTGTTTTTCACATTCTGCTCCAACCCGAGTCCATCACTCACGGACGCGCAAACATGAAATCTACCATTCGACTCGTGTGCCGTTTCTGGACAATCACCCTCGAATCACATTCTCCATTCTGGTCCTCGATCTTCCTTATCCCTGCAATGCCAGCCACCCATATCGATCTCGCTTTTCGTCGGGCCAGACGTAGCTTCAAATACGTGGAACTGCGCCTCCTTACCGCAATCCACGCCGATGCTATCATCGCGGCCAACGCTCAAGACAACGACGCCATGAATACTGAAGCTGCACCAATATACGATCTCAACTCCTTCCTCGATCACACTGCTGGCCTTTTGGCCGCACATTCGTCAACTGTTCGGCGTCTTTCTGTGCAAAATGGGGAATACGCTGTCTGGAATATGTTGGTTGCGAAACTTCTGGCAGTTGATACGGAGTTGCAATTCCCTGCACTCCAATATTTCCCCGCTACCATAGTCCGAGAAGTCGCATACCCACAAGACCCCAACTCTGCACCACGAATGTTTCCGGGATTGAACCCCAACCTACAGCACATTCGTCTGCAAGCAATGCCTGTTTCCTTTTTCTCTCCCTCCACGTTGGTCTCTTTGGCGTTGGAGAATCTTGATGTTGTCTATGGGGCAGCCGATTGAGAGGCTCTTTCGCCTTTGTTGTTGGGCGTGCCTTACTATACTCTCGATTGGAGATGCTCATGAGCCTCTTATCGCCACATCATTCCGCTTCCTTGCCTCAATTGCATGTCATCTTGTTCCTATGCAGCATCACTCGATCGCATGCCTGCCGCTCTGTGGTTTCGCCCCTCAACTGCAGATGCTTTCCCTTTGTCTCGCAGAACACCATGCTGTCCATAGCTTTGTCTCACAGACAATGTGGACTAGATGTGTGCGACTGAGATACATGAATGACCCCGCTACTGATTCAGTACTGGGTAAGCCCGACACAACGTTCCATACATTAAATTCCCAGCGATGCCCGTTGACAGCAACTCGTTCTCCACTCAAACTTTCTTGTTTTTCTTGTAAGTATGTGCTAGTCCACGATGTTGGCCAACCTATTTTCACACATTGTCTATATATATATATCTTTCGAGCACGCTTCGGGCCTTCAGCCCGTTGACCGTCAACTTGCTTCTCTTTTTTTTTAATTTTGATTGACTTTTTGCCTGATACCTTCTGTCTGAAACACAGAAGACACAAGCATGTGCATCTTGGCCTCCCAAATTCAGCTTTTGCGCTGAACCATCAAGCTTTCCTCGCTGCATTGGCTCTTGAAGAAATATCGGACAACAGAGCAAGTTGCCAGTGATACGGCGCTGTTGTTATAATTTACTGCGAGCATGACTTGCGACGTCCCAGAACACGCGGACCGGCCGCTTAGCTGGCTACCGCTGACCGACCATGGGCCAAATTTGAAAGGGTTTCCCGGATAAACTAGCCTTCAACCCGTGTTCTAGCACGTGCCCGGCCCTCCAGGGTAAGTAAGACTATAATTTCTCGAGCCTGCTAAAAAAAATCACACAGCAGCTACTAGTCCAATGTGCCAGAGACTATCAGACACGCATCAAGGGTTTCAAGAGCAGTGGCATTCACATTGTTGGTAACATCCGAGTCAATCGCTATCAGCCACCAAGTCACGCCTTTATTGCGAACTCTGGTCGGGGTTTCCTCTACTCGGGCTATATGGCTTTCAAACCTCGATATGCCTCCGACAAACGCCCGGGAACATTTCTGTCTCCCATGTCGGCGTTCTTTCACCACAACAGGCCACCTTACTCGTCACAGAAAGACCCACACCGGCGAAAGAAACTATGCGTGCCCGTTTCCCGGATGCGCAACGAGGTGTGCAAGGATGGACAATCTGCAACAGCAGTGGGTCACTTTTTCTTTGACGCTCTGCGGGCAGTGGTGTGTAGTCAACTCCGAATGGGCGTTCACAACTTGAACACTCGGAACGGGTTTACTTTCCTCGTTTCAATGATGTCCCGTGTCGAGCTTCATGCATTCGATCGATGCATATGTCCTGAGACTCTCTTTTCTGTCCTTGTTATTTTCCTAGTACGTGCCAGTAGCTGACTGATTTGGAAAGTTATCGGATTCATCTTCCGTCCGGGTCTCGTGGAAGAACCTGCGCACGAAAAGTCGCTCGCAAGGGCTTTGAAACAGAAGCTTCGATCCGAGTCATCGACACTACAAACACCAATTTCACCCAGGCCTCCGAGTCTACATCTTTCCATGCCCCAAAACTCCCGCGATTCTGATTCATTGATCAAGCCCCGCAGTGATTATTCGACGCCTCTGCCTGAAGACGCGAATTCACACTATATACCAGTGCACGCCCCTCAACAACACGATTCTCTCGCTTCCGTGGCTCCAGACATGGGCGACTTGCCTGCCAGTGCGACTTGTGATCATTCGGTCGTAGACCAACTTGAACGAGGCGGCCGGGCAGAGAGTTTCTTGCGTGCTATAGGGCTTGCTGAATTCCCTGCTTTGTTGGTAGATGAGCACCTGCCCGTGAACATGCATGAAATTCAATTGCCACCCAACTGGATCCTAAACGACGACTCAAGCTCCACGAATGCATTAGAGCAAGGCAGCACGATATCCAATAAACCCCTCACCCTCGGCCCTCCTTCGTCTGCAACTACTAGTAGGAGCTGCAGCTCAAGTCTCTGTCTACCCCCTGCTTCACTGGGATGGTATGATCCATTGCCGCCAGTGTGGGTAATTGCACCGCCAGACACCTTGACATCACAACTGGGAGTAACTGTTTCAACATCCTCGACATCCTCCACAGCTCAAGTCCGACCGAGTCCACCGCCCCTGAAAGCCACGACGAACGGATGGCAGTCCAGAATGACGCCAGCCCTTCAAGTTATCCCAGCTTCATCTACTTCAAGTTCTGCCAACTACAGTCTATTTGGTGCTTCCGAGTCCCCTCCTAAACTTGAACTTGGCTATCCTATGCCATCAACCCCAGACGCACTGGCAAGCGAGTCCCGCCTGCGACATGATTGGAACGGCCCCACCATATACCCGAATGATCAAAATGACGAAAGCGATTCAGGGCCAGAACGCGAGAATGGCGGTACGGAGGACATTGGGCCCCTCGCAGATGTGTATGCAAATATGTCGTCCTTCTCAATTGGCATAGAAATGGCGGCATCCTTGTGGACTCCGATGAGTCACACTCAGAGTATGTTGTCTTGAAGCACTATGGATATGGAGAATTCGTGAATCCGCAGAGAGCATATCGTTGAGGATGACAACTGAACTTCTGAAGTGCCCCTAGCCCCGGAAGCTCCGCCGAAACCGAACTGATCGGTACCACCGCCGCCGGTTTAGTCTCGTTCCCAGCCGTTCACAGAGCGGCGGGCGAAGCTCGCTGCGTGGCGGCTCCTGCGGAGCCGGAACAAAAAGTTTGACGTTGCCGGGGCAGAAAGGATGGAAATCATGATGGGCAAAGCCGCTCTGTAACGTCTGGTGTATTTCAATCAGGAAACATGCGATGGGTCCTTATCTCCGCTATCTACATCTTCACCTGACCGTTACAGCGTGTGACCCAACAACTCGTCGCGGCTTGACGAGCATCTTCGGAATGCCGTCAAAGCCGCCAGCATTCTTCAAGACGCCCGCTCTGCAGCTGCCAAATCATCAGGCTACAATTCAGCAAGCAACCGCGCTCGTATTCGGAACGAGATTGCTCGGCGCGCCAATGGCGTTGCAGCGCGGGACTGGCAGGTGGATGTAGGAGAGGCCATGATTCTCGGGCTGGATTGTACCGTCATTGCGAGCACTGGGGCTGGGAAGAGCCTCCCGTTTGTCATGCCCGTTCTGGCAGACAACGGGAAGCTAGTGGTCATTATCTCGCCATTAAACGCGCTGGAGGAGGACCTGGTATGTGTGTAAATTCTTCCTTCTTGTCTCTTGCTTATGCCGCAGGTGTCTCGCTACCAACAAATGGATTTGGCGGCTGTAGCTGTTAATGGGACTACCTACACAAAGGAGATACATAGAGGTGCGCCGTGGCTCAGCTTTGAGTGCTCTACTAACACCACTTTAGATATACAAAACGGCAAATACAAGATTATTATTACATCGCCCGAGATGGCTCTCCAACACGACCGCTTTCGAGCTTCTGAGCTCTCCGACATTTGCAAAAAAATTAGCAGCTTTTATAATCGACGAAGCTAACCTAATTGACCTCTGGGGTCCCGAGTTTCGTCCCGAATATTCAAAACTCGGTACCCTCCGCTCCTTCTTCGTCCTCACCATCGCCTTTTCTCGCTGTTTCAGCAACTTTCACCCCACTTGCGCTGGCGAATTTGCGTCAGTCTCTCCACATCCAGATCGACAATTCATACCACGTTCACCTTGGCACCGACCGACCAAATATTGCTTCTTGGTTGCTCATCTAACATAGCATTGTCCATACCTAGCAACAAACCATGTCTCTGCCGCAAAGGTACTGTGAACGAAGTGGCCCGATTACTGGAGTTGCTGAGGTTTCTCTTTGTTTTTGTAGCTATAAAAGGCTACATACTTTCCCTTTGAAACAACACGATGTCTGACCAATGTGCAGTCGATGCCAATGGCAACCTCAAGATGTAAAAGACATGACATTCTATGACTCTGAAAGCGACGAGCGGCCTCTTGGTGCGTATTCCCCACATATCTCAGATTTTAATCCATTCTCATGGCCCTTCTAGCTCAGCACTCTCTGCGCCGCAGCGACCGCCCTCGTCAATCCGATAACTTAGCCTTATACCTTGCCGCCGAAAAGACTGATGAATATGGCAACACTATCGCAAATAGCCACAGACTCCCTCTTGTTACAGAGACGGTAAGCGAGGAAGCGAGGAAGAGGACGACGATTACGATCTTCCAGCGCTGGAATCGATGTCGGACTCCGAGTCAGAGGACGACGCTTCCGACAATGGAATCACAAACGACGAGGTGTGTGGCTTTTGGCTGTTCTCGTCCGCATATCTCATGCTTGCGTCCACCAGATAGCCGATCTGCTTGCGGCGAAGACGGCCCCGGCACACATGGGCGCCCCAATCGCTAAAACAACGCGATCTCATGGCAATAAATGCAAAACGACGGCCGCACCTCTCGAGAGCAGCAAAACAGCCCGCATTTCCGCAAACAGAAGAAGCAGCAGCGGCCTCCCGTGTGAGTTCGTGCGCGAGACAAGCTGTCCTTCCTTGACCTTTCTTGCAGAAGAAGAACCCAATATATTACTTCTTTGACACCGTCTCGAAGAATCAAGAGGGGTCCGTCGGCCAACGTGGCACGAGGTGGCCCGCCATTGAGTTAACCGCACTGTACTCACGATCACCAAGAGTATGCGATACAATACGGCCAGTATGTCATGGAAACTTTCCTCTCGCCGTTGCATTACCGACTATTCTGTAGTCTCTATGCTCGGCGCGATACACCACCAAGTCAACAGGAGCTCGATCTCGCGCGGGGAAGCATTTCGATCGACAGCCACGAGGCCCGGGCATATCTTTCCCAGCTTGAAGCAGCGACGGAGAGTATCGTGCAAGCGCTGCAGAAACAAGCGCAGAAGGATCAGGCAAGTGCTGAGCAGTCTCGGCTCACCAAGAACTAATATACCGAAGGGAGAATTCGAGGACGAGGACTTCCAAAGCCTTTTAGCCGAGTGGATGGTTCACGGTCCCACTGGCACGGTCAACAGCATCTCGGTGTCGATGCCCTATCTCCGGTGTTCTGCGTCCGAAGGCATTCACCCCATGAGTGAGTTCATGATGCCTCATTCCCTGAAGCTGCAAAACCTGACTATTATGTTACATAGCAATCTTGATAGACTGTTGCATCCAAAATTGCTCCAGAACAAATTGCGTACTCATTACCGAGACTCCTGAAAGATCTCCTGAACCACTTTACTGAAACTCTGAACGATACGACCTGTCAAACCCCTGAAGCTTTCGTTGACACATTACTCTACTTACGTCGATATTGAGCCACTTCTCAGTGGCGTCGCGATGTCAACTCTTCACAGTGACGTCAACTCCTCTGAATCGGTTCTATCTTCCCCGCCCGACACGGCCCTTCCTCATCTGACGGTGAAGCAGATATCGCTCTATGGGTCTTGTTCGAGCTGTTTACCATGTTTGGTCGTCTTCACTGGAAGTGGCGTTGGAATACAGATCAATATGGGCTTAAGTGGATCGCATACCAGTCAGCGCTGCTCATGTGACTTGGCAAACTGTTGACTGGTTCCAGTGATCAGAAAATTGGTGGATTTCACTCTCGAGCCTCCCATGGACCAGCCCGCAGTCAATGCGACCTATCAACACTTATTGGCGGTGCGCATTTTCGAATTGGGAAAGCCAGCACCTTTAACAAGTAGAATACAGACGGTGGAACAACTGAGAAAAGCCATTGAGCCGGTCTTGAACGGACGAGCGAGCGATGATTCAAGCATAAATTCCGCGACAACCCTCCGCGAGTCTGACATTGACGTCTCCCCAACCGAGATCATCAACTGGGGGAAAAAGGCTTGCTTCTTTGTTTACCCTTTCTTGCAAGCTTGCCACTTTTCTCCAAAGCCTGACGATGCGGGCCTTGTGGCTCTCAAGGGGGTCAAACCGCCGACGCTAGACGGGCTCTCACCGAATTTTACGACGCTCATCCATACCGACATAATTCCAGCAACCTTTCATACACTTATCAATGCCTCCGAGCACCCTCAGTTTGCAAAATCCGTGAGATACTGCTTGTTGCGCTACTGTGGCTGTCTTACATTTTGCAGTTCATCCAACATACAAAGGAGCAACGCTACACTTCTCTCAATACACTCAAACGACAGCTCCCCACGATCCTTATCGGTGCGAAAGTTCTCGATGGTCTGGAACCGTCGCAGTGGCGGAAACTACTATTCAACAATGACGATGCAAGGAGCGAAAATTTCTCTGTTTATCCACCCCTCCTCCGCGATCAGGCAACCAACCATCTCTTCCAAAGTCTCCCCGTCGCTCTGGTTAGTGGCATGAACCTGCTGCAAATATTTCTCAAAGTTGTACAGGCTTTACGTTGCTTGTTGTACGGCCCCTCTAGTTTGAAAGACTTGAACGAGAGCAAACAAAATCGGGTGAAAGGCATTCCAAACCGGTGGGTGAGCTCTGGGGATTGCAAAACATCACAACTAGCGCCATCGCAACGATTTCCACTTTTGTAAGCTATTATACTTGATTTAACACCACTCCTCACCTCTTTAAGTGTTTATTCATCGTCTATTGGAATGCTCGGGAGAAGATTTGAAAGAGTTCAAGCCCGTTGGGCCGATATCAAAAATATCATGGTCGTCCGTTTTCGTCCGCTTTCGCTGGGCTATCGAAAGGATTGTCTCTAAGGAAGGCCAGGATATCTTGAATTTCTGGGACAATGTCGTCATTATGGGAAAAACGGGCTTGGCGGTCACGGAAGATACATCTCATTCCGCAGATATCGACGAGGAGGCTGAGTTCGAAGCAGCCTTCAAACTAGAACGCATAAAACTCGGAGACGACACTGATATATCTCAAATCAAGAATGCGGGGGTTTGTAAGCTAGGAACGCTCCTATTTTCGAGGTTTCAGACTTATATTCTCTCGCAGCTGATGTTGCAAATTCTATGCCAGTGATTAAATCGATCCTACGTCACAAAAGTGTATCGTTTTCTCAGGAGGTTCAAATCCACAGCATTCCGTCCCGTACTGACCAAGCCAATCCTCCCACTGAGGAGTTATTAACCTCAGTTGACGACAATCGTCCACGAAACTCTAAGCGGCGGCCAATTCCTAGTTCATCCAATGATTCATCCACAACGATCCAAGAAGTGAAGCCGCTGAGAGCAACTCGCAGGAAAAAAAATGGTCAGCTGAACCGAACGCAAAGGACCACACCTGTTTAGTGTGTACCCAGCTCCCAACATCATGATTCTGCACTCACTTTCTACAAAGCAATGCCAAACTTGAACCATCGCACCCGGTCCGCAGGGGGCACGCTCATTCCAGCAGCTCGTGGGCAAATGAGCACAAGGACCTGTAGATTTAAGTTAACTTTTGCTTGCTGATCATGAGGGGTCCGACCCTGGTTGCGCCTGCGATCGCAAGTTTGCATCAAGCACTGGGCCGATTATGGCAGTGTTTCTGGAACACATGGTTATGTCGGAGATGGATAATATAATCCGCCCTCGCAGTCGACTCGGAGGAACAATGTACACGCGCCGACTGGTGCGAACGGGTTGGACCCACCGCACAGTGCCGGGGTGCACACAGGAAAATAAAAGCACTCAACACTTCCTGAGCACAAAATCATACATTTTCCGCGAGGGATGGAGTTTTCGGCTGAATGCGGGCGGCGCCATTACGCACAAACCAAAATGCACATGTACTGGCGTTCGTTTGACATGTATGACATAATATCTCAGACGGCTGCAGTTTGGATGCAGTGCACACTGACTATCTGATCAATTGTCGCCAGATTTGAAAGTCTTCGTGCCCTGTGGCGTTGTGCTGTCGCGCCAGTGTCACATCAATCGAAGAGTTTGGAGCTTAACCAAAGCTTAACATGACCTTCTCAGCTTGTTGCTATGTATGTTCTCAGGGTTTCGCCGTTTCGGTGTATCAAGGGTCATGATAACCTCTGGTTCCTCATAGACGCTCAACCCAGCATTCAGATGGCACGGTCAACACAAAAGGGTCCACACTTCGCATGCCATGAATGAAATCAAAGTCAACTCCCCTTCTTGCTGGCTCCCTTTCTAGTCACGGCGGATGTCTGGGTCCGAGTCGTCGAATACCAGCAAGGCCTCGTACAGGCTCCAATTCGTTATCGTGGGAGGCGGGATTGCTGGGTTGGCGACTGCCTTCTGCCTCAGCATCGCTGGACACCATATAACTGTCGTTGAGAAACGGAATATCAACGAGCCGGTAAGTTCAAGTCGGCGCTCAACGTTCAACGTTCAGCATTCGAGTCTCATCATCTGAGCTTGAGCTGACGGTTTTGCAGACACAAGGAAGCATTCATTGTCCACCGAATATGTCGCGAATACTCCAACGATGGCCCCAGATGGATGCGTTCATGTCTGCTACAGCGTCGGAGGTCTTTGGGTATGTAATTAATTGATTGCATTGTCAAGTACGAAGTCCTCACTGGCATATACTCACTAGCATGTCGTTTCGACTTGGTAGGCTCATAGGGTGTCTCGTGTAAGCTGGTCTCGATTACTCAAATTCTGTGCGTAGGAGAAACCTCTGAACCCATAGGCTTCCTGGCATTTTGGGATGAGATTATGGCTGATTTAGGTTCGAATTTCATGGTAGTTCAGGTATCAATTCAGACCCGTCGTTCACGACCTCGCCAGTTGATCCATTGAACGGCAGCATCACATTCTCCATCAGCAAATATTGTCTCTCTGTATTTCAGTCGGCGTCACACTCGTTCGCGGAACGGTGATCGAGGTTTCCAACCCCAAACAGGCCCAAGTCAATGTACTCCTGGAAAATGGAACGACCATCACAGGAAATATCGTCAGTGAGGTTTCCGGACTTCGTTGTATAGAATGGACTAACGATTGCAAAGGTAGTCGGTGCCGATGGACACGATAGTCTTCTACGCCCATTTGTCCCGACGGCGGAACCTGCGGAGAACGATACACGAACCGTTACTGGGTATGCTGACATCGAGCCGTAGTTAATTTTCTGACCTGAATTCGTGCCACGACAGAATCAGTATGTCAATACCTATGAAAGACGTCCTTGCACGAGATGATCTGGCATCGATATGTGAGGAACATGAAGTGTGTGTTTTTTTGTGGTTCTCTACTGTACCACTAAGTATATGGACTCAGCTCACAATCTGGATGGCTGCTGGATCTAGCATCCACGCCGTACTTGACGTACGTCCGTTGAGCTCTATTGTCTTTTCTTTCATCGCCGCTCATACAGAAGAGCCTGGGGCTTCTCAATCTCAACATTTATACCCCGGAGCCCGCTAAAAGCATCGGTTGGTCAAACGCTGGAGAGCCGAACATCTTTCAGAACGATGGCGTGACTTCGGAGCTTCCTATCGACATCTCTAAGTACGATCCGAGGTGGGTCGATTGGTGAGAACCCCTTGATGGCCTGCTGATGCCAGTGCACAACAGACTTCAAGAGCTTATTGAACTCAGGCAGAGCACAAGCTGGACGGTGCAGCGTCTCTCGAGTCAAAAGGAAGCCGTTAGTATCAATAGCACAGTCGTGCTTGTAGGTGACGCTACTCATTCTATGCCTGTGCGTGACTATTACTACTTGTATTCAAAAACACTTTGATATTTACTTCTAGATTCACGGTAATTACAACGTTTCGATGGCGGTAAGTAGTAATAGTCTTTCGCTACTCGAGTATTGGTCTAACTATAGTAGATCGAGGACGCAGTAACCCTAGGCGCTCTTTTCTCTCACACTACCTGCTGTAACGACATCCCTGTCCTCCTAGGGACTTACGAAGATCTACGTCTGCAACGCCTGAATACAACTCGCGAGAACGAGTATCGGTCCTTATTGGACCATTGTCTCTCTTCAGGACCAGATCGCGACCGGCGCAATGACAGTCTTAGGAACCTGACAGAGCGAAGTCCACAAGAATTGAACAATTGTGCCTTGAAAGACTCGGATCCGCTGGTGCAGATGTGGGGCCAGCATCTGTCGGTATTCAAACATGATGCGGAGGCGAGTTGCGAGTATTTCTTGAGAGGTTTGGTGTTAACGCATTCCAGGAAGTTGTGAAAGACTGGTGGTCTTCCTGGCGCTTTGCCCGGCTTAAATCGAACAGGGGTCATATCTTTGAGAGAGTGCCCCCCTAGCGATCACAGTCGTGGTGACATGAAACACTTCTTTCAGAGTACCTGCCACGATGTCGCGATGAAAGCTTTCAGAAACTAGTAGGGCTCATGTACTTACTTTTAAAGCGCGAGCTGCAACTCGGAGACTGAGGTTGGGCCATGCAGTGAGTGATAAGTGATAAGAGTGATGAGCTAGGCTAGAGGACATGTCAGCGCTCGGAGAGAAGGAAGGAAAAGCAATGACCTGCGCTTTACGTTTGGTCTCTTTGAAGCGAAGAGTTATACTCCCTTTTGCAAAATATTCATTTGCATTTGTATGTATATATTACAACACATTTCCAGTACATTGCCAGCATCCTAAGCGCTGCTGTCCGGACCTGCGGCTACATTAACTCGATTTAGAGACAAAAAAAAATTAACCCATATGTAACACCAAGCGTGGATGACCTTTTGTGACAAGCCACTGGCCCGAACATGCATTGAAGAAGTAACGATGAGAGTGGTGCCCGAGATTTGAGGGTATCAGCAGAACAAGAAGATCGTCTTTTGAAACAGCGATGAGCTTGCCGCTCATGCGCAAATTCGCCATGTGATCGGATAGGATTACGCAGCACGGTGAGGAACGCGTGGCAAGGGGTCTTCGTAGGCGATTGTTTGACTTCTACTGTGAATCGCTTCCCGACGAGATGGGTCGCCTGGATAGAGGTTGTCTTGCATAGCGAACATCATCATGATCCAAGATCGTTGGCAACCGAACGATAGCGGGGTGCCGAAGGAATGGTTGCAGATATCTTGAACGAAATTGACTGGTGATTGCTGGCCGTTTTCTGGCTGCCGAACCAGGTATTGACATGCTTGGCTGTTGGGGGATCACTAGTTGAATCCTCTTTCGACACGGCAGTGGAAAACGCCGGAAGATGAGTAATGCTAAGAAATAAATAACTTGCGGAATGGTGTCGACTCGTGTGTCCTCAAGGCTCAGAACCACTGACAGTGTCGCAGGGGTTGATTGAACAAGTTTGACGGGTGGATGAATGGTCTGGAGGTAAGTCGGAGGGTGACGGGATTGTGGGAGCTTGGGTAAGAGCGAGAGCTCAGATACAGAGAGCGGAGAGAAGGTTTCCGATGAGGACAGTGCAAAGCCCTGCATGAAATCACACCCTGCTCTGGACTGGGCACTACTGGGCACCTTGATAGATAGCGCCAATGACTCCACTCCATGGCTTAAGCTGATAGTTGATGATATCTGACACGGGATTCAGGCCAGTCGTGCTCGATGTGCGGGCGTTGGCGACGGGCAATACAAACGGAGGGGTTCAATGGGGGCAAGGCTGGAGTCCACGTCACGGTCTCGTCGGAACAGATTGTGGTTGACGACGTGCTATCAATTTCCAGTGATGAGGACGACTTCCCTCCGCCCAAGTTGGTCGCCCCCCGCCGTCTTCGCATCATCTTATCCCCTGCGATTGAGCATTATGATTGCAATTCTATTGACACTGCAATCATCAATGAGAAGGGCGAGGCAAGTATCCAACAAGCCTGAGTATCACTTGTCCTGTTCAAGAAGCAAAATTTACGTGGTCGAAAACCTCTACAACAAGCAGCTATAGACGTCCAGTTAACGTTTGAGGGTAAACATAACAAAACTGATAGCGATAGGCAAAGTTGTGAAGAACGTTTACGGGAACATCCGAAAGTGGCTCCACCACCCAAAATGGTCAACATCGAGTCTGAGCCGGAAGCCAGGGGGCGCGACTACGAAGACTACTAATATTTCCCTTTCGAGTCAACTTCCATACCGAGCCACCAAACGCCGAGAGCGTTTGTTGTCTTGTCATCCACCGCCACCGATGCGACTTGCAAGCTTTTCTCGAACACGCTAATTAGCAACTGCACTTCCAGTTCCGAAAACCAACTGCGTATTTTTGGCCAGCCCTGGCAGTTCCTTTTCGCGTGCAATTCTCAGGTATTTAAGCACAGTGTTTTCATTCCCCAATTATGCCTTCTTTTCAACGGGATTGCAGATTGTTGGTTTGTCTCTCGCATCGGGTGCAATTCTCATGTCATGTCTCGCCATTGCCTCGGCAGCAAGGTCTCATCGTGCAAACCATCGTCATCATTTATGGCTGGTGAGTTTAACCCTGTCTAGAACTCGAGACGGGCTTTATACTCAAGTAGGCTGTCATCGTTTTACTTTTTGCTGTGGAGGAAACAGCGATGAATGCAACGACGCTGTGCATCGACCCTGACGGCCGACTTGAAGCAACTTGGGTGGTGATTCCCTTCTTCCATGCCTTTGTGGACAGCCTGAGCGTCACCCTATCGGTCTCGTGAGTGCAAAGCTTAATCAACTCCACTCAATATCTTTTCTGGCTCAGGTATCAACTCTGGCAAGGCTGGAAACGTAGGTGCAAGTGCACTTTCAACACATCCTTCCTCCATGGCCCCTAGTTTCAAGCAAACTTACAACGTGTCATAAAAGCTGCATATATCGCTCAACTCTTTGTGCCGCAGTAAGCTCATGTCTGTTTCCTCGCCGCTTGTATCCCATCACAATTTAGGGACTATTTTCACTGGCAAGCTTAGGTTCGTACCGCAACTGCGCGACGGAATATCGCCTGAATGCTTATCGATAGTTGTCGAAAGCGCATTGGTTTTGAAGTTAACGAAGAGGTTCTCACCGACTGAGTAGGTCTAATAGTGGATCTCGATTCAGACACTTCCGCTGACGGAGCCATCTAGCGCTTGAAGAACATGTGTGTCCCACTCTCCGTTTGACACCCGAGAAAAACTGACGAAGCATCAAAGGTTCCTTCTTTCTCACTCGCATCCTCTCTGCTTGCGGCCGATCTCATCTTATCCATCTCACTCTGTTGCATTGTTCATGGTTGCGGATACTTGGATAGACCTGAAATTTCTGAGTTCGGGCCAGTGCCTAGCTGTCTTTCATTGTTTAACTCTCAATTCCTAGTAGGAGCCAACCAATTCACCAGTTCACAATATATCGAACAGCTCGGCGAATCTTCGCTCAGACTTGACTCGCGGACTGTTCAACGCGGTCGTTAACGTGACGGCGTTATTTTATTGGTCCGGTGCATCTTTTGGTGACGAAAGATCACCCCTTGACAACCTTTCAAATAGATTTATCCCAAGGCTACCACACATTACACGCCCGTTGCTGAAGGTTGGCATGTTTTGATAAAAATACAACGTGCACTGACTCTTCACTGGCACCAGTTCACAGCCTCGCTTTGGAACGATGTAGTGAATTGCCCTTACTCATATAAATACTATCATTCTTGCAGTCTATTCCTCTGTTATTTCCTGGTTTGCAGGACGCAGCTAGTGACCTCGGAACCGAAGGCAGGGTATGTCCACAACATCAATTCACATCATCGACGGCTTGAGAAGGAATTCTCCGAATAAATGATGCTATTCTCAAATCTCAAAACCTCATCTCGATGAGGGTCCATGTCGGCCAGGGCCTACCAACTTTTGGCCATGATAAGGAAGAGTAATTATTTATTAGAAAATGCTCACGGAAACATTTGTCAACATTTATTGTACTTATTGTCATCTATCCCAGGGGAAATCGGCTTTTCAGCAGTTGACAAAAA
>NW_023503025.1:137500-140000 GCF_014461135.1 Mycena indigotica | reverse complement strand
TTGTGTGATTTGTTCCTAGGGGTGGCTGAGCAACCCTTTTTCCTATTATATGGAAGGAGTATTGGAATGTATGGACATGACGACTTGGTACTTTATTAGCGCTTGGCTTCTGTGGACACTAACTGCCCTTGGTTAGTTTTGTCCGAATATGAACTTGGTTCTCACCTATCTTCAGAGACCAGGGAGCAAGGGAGCTTGGAGGGGGCCTTGGGCTTTCCTGGCCTTTGGGGCTTGCAGGCAGGCTGGGTAAGAGTCAGTCTGTCAAGCTCCCAAGGGTAAGAAAAGGCAGAGGCAGAGGCGGCCAGAAGGGGAGGGAAAGAGACTTGCCTTTTCCTTCAGGGGAGCAAGCAATGTCTTACTTTAGGGCCGGTCTCTTTGGGAGAGATGGGAGTAAGGTGAGCGAGCTATCTTGTTTTTACCTTCATCTAATCATACTACTACTATTTTGAATCAGTTTTTATCTCCTTGACTTTTAGTTTAACTGCCAAGGAGTATTTACTGAACAAAAGTCAAGTAGGGGGGTCAAAAATGCCTTTCATATACAAGCCATTGTGAACCGATAAGATTTGACGCCTCAGAGAGTATTAGTGGTTTTGTGGCTCAGCTATTGACTCTGAAGCATTAGTATAAACTGGGCAGTAAGACCTAGCGAAAGCCTCCACAACCTGACAAAGTTTTGAAAATTTCACTTTAGGGCCGGTCCTCCCAAAGGGTCACAATAGTCCCAAGTGTGAAAACTTAGCTGCCCAGAGTATTTACTAACAAAAGTCAATAGATTTGTAGTCAACGAGCCGTAAGGTTGAATTCAAGTTTGTAGAGTAGAGGTCAAAATTACCTTTCTAATAGTATGCAAGTCATTACGAGAGGGTAAGATTTGACCCCACTAGAGTGCTAATACTGTTATAACTGCCCACCTATTATTGACTAGTAAAAGTCAGTAGATTTGTAGTCAACTACTCATGGGTTGAAGGAGGGTTGGTAGAGGCTGCAAATACCTTTCCAACAGTATGCAAACCATCGTGAACGGATAGGGATTGGCCAAGCTACAGCGCTAATACTGTTCTAACTGCCCCACCTATTAACTAGTAAAAGTCAATGGATTTGTAGTCAACTACCTGTGTGTCGAAAGCAAGTTGGTGGAAGATGAGCATATCTGCCTAATTATCAAAGTCAGTGAAAATTTAACTTTAACTGCCGGAGTATTGTCTAATAAAAGTCGGTGGATTTGTATGAAACCACTCATGGGTTGAAGGCAAGTTTATAGAGCACCTGATTACCTTTCTAACGGTGTGCGAACCATTGCGATCCGATGGGTACTGAACCCGCTACAGCGCTAACACTGTTTCAAAAGACTCTGGTTTCCGCGAGTATTTGCCCTTTTTTGAGCCAACCATTGACTTTGAAGCACTAGTATAAACTGGGCAGTAAGACCTAGTAATGGTCCCTACAACCTGGGCCAAAGAGTAAGCTTACTGCGAACGAATTAGATTTTGACCACAATACAGTGCTAATACTGCTTCTAACTAACTGCCAGAGTTGTTTAATAACAAAAGTCAATGGATTTGTATAAAACTACTCATGGGTTGAATGCAAGTTGGTAGAAGATGAGCATATCTGCCTAATTATCACAACATAGAAAGTCAGTAAACTCTAACTGCCCAAGTATTTATTAATAAAAGTCAGTGGATTTGTATGAGACTGCTTTTGGGTTGAAGGCCAGATGGTAGGGAATAAAAAAACCTTTCCAGCCATATACAAACCATTGCAATCCGATCAAAACTGGCCCCGCTACAGCGCTAACACTGTTTCAAAAGACTCTGGTTTCCGCGAGTATTTCACGTTTTGTGAGTCAACCTTTGACTTGAGAGCAGTAGTGTCAACTGGGCAGTAAGACCTAGTAATGGTCCCTACAATCTGGCAAAGTTTTGAAAAAAACTCAGTAAAAGTTAACTGCCAAGAGTATTTACTATCAAAAGTCAGCAGATTTGTAGTCAACTACTCATGGGTTGAAGGAGGGTTGGTAGAGGCTGCAAATACCTTTCCAACAGTATGCAAACCATCGTGAACGGATAGGGATTGGCCAAGCTACAGCGCTAATACTGTTCTAACTGCCCAGAGTATTCACTAACAAAACTCAAAGGATTTGTAGTCAACTATCTATGGGTTGAAGGAAGGGAAGTTTATAGTAAGTTAGAGTACCTCCTACTACAAAAATTGAAGTCAGTGAAAGTTAACTGCCGGAGTATTTACTAATAAAAGTCAGTGGATTTGTAGTCAACTAACTATGGGTTGAATGCAAGTTTGTAGAGGTCAAAAATACCTTTCTAACGGTGTGCGAAACTATTGTGAACGGATAAGTTTTGATCAAGCTATAGCGCTAATACTGTTTCAAAAGACTCTGGTTTCCGCCAGTATTTCACGTTTTGTGAGCCAACTATTGACTTTGAAGCAGTAGTGTAAACTGGGCAGTAAGACCTAGTAATGGTCCCTACAACCTGGC
>NW_023503025.1:112500-115000 GCF_014461135.1 Mycena indigotica | reverse complement strand
TTGACTTTTAGTTTAACTGCCAAGGAGTATTTACTGAACAAAAGTCAAGTAAGGGGGGTCAAAAATGCCTTTCATATACAAGCCATTGTGAACCGATAAGATTTGACGCCTCAGAGAGTATTAGTGGTTTTGTGGCCCAGCTATTGACTCTGAAGCATTAGTATAAACTGGGCAGTAAGACCTAGCGAAAGCCTCCACAACCTGACAAAGTTTTGAAAATTTCACTTTAGGGCCGGTCCTCCCAAAGGGTCACAATAGTCCCAAGTGTGAAAACTTAGCTGCCCAGAGTATTTACTAACAAAAGTCAATAGATTTGTAGTCAACGAGCCGTAAGGTTGAATTCAAGTTTGTAGAGTAGAGGTCAAAATTACCTTTCTAATAGTATGCAAGTCATTACGAGAGGGTAAGATTTGACCCCACTAGAGTGCTAATACTGTTATAACTGCCCACCTATTATTGACTAGTAAAAGTCAGTAGATTTGTAGTCAACTACTCATGGGTTGAAGGAGGGTTGGTAGAGGCTGCAAATACCTTTCCAACAGTATGCAAACCATCGTGAACGGATAGGGATTGGCCAAGCTACAGCGCTAATACTGTTCTAACTGCCCCACCTATTAACTAGTAAAAGTCAATGGATTTGTAGTCAACTACCTGTGTGTCGAAAGCAAGTTGGTGGAAGATGAGCATATCTGCCTAATTATCAAAGTCAGTGAAAATTTAACTTTAACTGCCGGAGTATTGTCTAATAAAAGTCGGTGGATTTGTATGAAACCACTCATGGGTTGAAGGCAAGTTTATAGAGCACCTGATTACCTTTCTAACGGTGTGCGAACCATTGCGATCCGATGGGTACTGAACCCGCTACAGCGCTAACACTGTTTCAAAAGACTCTGGTTTCCGCGAGTATTTGCCCTTTTTTTGAGCCAACCATTGACTTTGAAGCACTAGTATAAACTGGGCAGTAAGACCTAGTAATGGTCCCTACAACCTGGGCCAAAGAGTAAGCTTACTGCGAACGAATTAGATTTTGACCACAATACAGTGCTAATACTGCTTCTAACTAACTGCCAGAGTTGTTTAATAACAAAAGTCAATGGATTTGTATAAAACTACTCATGGGTTGAATGCAAGTTGGTAGAAGATGAGCATATCTGCCTAATTATCACAACATAGAAAGTCAGTAAACTCTAACTGCCCAAGTATTTATTAATAAAAGTCAGTGGATTTGTATGAGACTGCTTTTGGGTTGAAGGCCAGATGGTAGGGAATAAAAATACCTTTCCAGCCATATACAAACCATTGCAATCCGATCAAAACTGGCCCCGCTACAGCGCTAACACTGTTTCAAAAGACTCTGGTTTCCGGAGTATTTCACGTTTTGTGAGTCAACCTTTGACTTGAGAGCAGTAGTGTCAACTGGGCAGTAAGACCTAGTAATGGTCCCTACAATCTGGCAAAGTTTTGAAAAAAACCCAGTAAAAGTTAACTGCCAAGAGTATTTACTATCAAAAGTCAGCAGATTTGTAGTCAACTACTCATGGGTTGAAGGAGGGTTGGTAGAGGCTGCAAATACCTTTCCAACAGTATGCAAACCATCGTGAACGGATAGGGATTGGCCAAGCTACAGCGCTAATACTGTTCTAACTGCCCAGAGTATTCACTAACAAAACTCAAAGGATTTGTAGTCAACTATCTATGGGTTGAAGGAAGGGAAGTTTATAGTAAGTTAGAGTACCTCCTACTACAAAAATTGAAGTCAGTGAAAGTTAACTGCCGGAGTATTTACTAATAAAAGTCAGTGGATTTGTAGTCAACTAACTATGGGTTGAATGCAAGTTTGTAGAGGTCAAAAATACCTTTCTAACGGTGTGCGAACTATTGTGAACGGATAAGTTTTGATCAAGCTATAGCGCTAATACTGTTTCAAAAGACTCTGGTTTCCGCCAGTATTTCACGTTTTGTGAGCCAACTATTGACTTTGAAGCAGTAGTGTAAACTGGGCAGTAAGACCTAGTAATGGTCCCTACAACCTGGCAAAGTTTTGAAAATTTCACTTTAGGGCCGGTCCTATCTTGCTGTTGGAGGTCAAACCACTCGCTAATAGCAAGCCCTGGCAGTAAGGTCACTTAGAAGAGCCCGCTTCAGTTTAACTCTTACTGACTACTTTAGGGCCGGCTCCAAAAGTAATTTCAGTTGGGGCTTAACTGAAGAGAGGGATCGAAAGATATCGTCCCAGAGATCCTAAAAATCCAAAATGAGAAGCAGGAGGACAAGTTCCTGGAGCCCCAGAACGCTAATAAGTTTTGGACCTCCTTCCTAAAAAGGAAATAATTTCGAGCGCGAAATTGTGGACACCTGTTTTCACGCTTTTTCCGATTTGTTCCTGGGGTTGGCTGAGCACCTCCCTTTCCTCTTATATGAAGGGAAGACTGAAGTGTACTATAGTATTGAGGCTTGAAAGAGTCTCAGTACTGTTAGTGGCATCTAGGTCAGTACCGAC
>NW_023503025.1:100000-102500 GCF_014461135.1 Mycena indigotica | reverse complement strand
CTTTGGAGCATTGGTGTAAACTGGGCAGTAAGACCTGGTAATGGTCTCTACAACCTGGCAAAGTTTTGAAAAAACTCAGTAAACTTAACTGCCCAGAGTATTTACTGACAAAAAGTCAGTAGATTTGTAGTCAACTACTCGTGGGTTGAAAGCAGGTTTGTGGAGGCTAAAAGGACCTTTCTAACGGTGTGCGAATCAGCATGAACAGATAAGATTCGACCAAGCTACAGTGCTAATAAACTCTAGGTTTCCTAAAAAGGAAATAATTTCGAGCGCGAAATTGTGGACACCTGTTTTCACACTTTTGTGTGATTTGTTCCTAGGGGTGGCTGAGCAACCCTTTTTCCTATTATATGGAAGGAGTATTGGAATGTATGGACATGACGACTTGGTACTTTATTAGCGCTTGGCTTCTGTGGACACTAACTGCCCTTGGTTAGTTTTGTCCGAATATGAACTTGGTTCTCACCTATCTTCAGAGACCAGGGAGCAAGGGAGCTTGGAGGGGGCCTTGGGCTTTCCTGGCCTTTGGGGCTTGCAGGCAGGCTGGGTAAGAGTCAGTCTGTCAAGCTCCCAAGGGTAAGAAAAGGCAGAGGCAGAGGCGGCCAGAAGGGGAGGGAAAGAGACTTGCCTTTTCCTTCAGGGGAGCAAGCAATGTCTTACTTTAGGGCCGGTCTCTTTGGGAGAGATGGGAGTAAGGTGAGCGAGCTATCTTGTTTTTACCTTCATCTAATCATACTACTACTATTTTGAATCAGTTTTTATCTCCTTGACTTTTAGTTTAACTGCCAAGGAGTATTTACTGAACAAAAGTCAAGTAGGGGGGGTCAAAAATGCCTTTCATATACAAGCCATTGTGAACCGATAAGATTTGACGCCTCAGAGAGTATTAGTGGTTTTGTGGCTCAGCTATTGACTCTGAAGCATTAGTATAAACTGGGCAGTAAGACCTAGCGAAAAAGCCTCCACAACCTGACAAAGTTTTGAAAATTTCACTTTAGGGCCGGTCCTCCCAAAGGGTCACAATAGTCCCAAGTGTGAAAAACTTAGCTGCCCAGAGTATTTACTAACAAAAGTCAATAGATTTGTAGTCAACGAGCCGTAAGGTTGAATTCAAGTTTGTAGAGTAGAGGTCAAAATTACCTTTCTAATAGTATGCAAGTCATTACGAGAGGGTAAGATTTGACCCCACTAGAGTGCTAATACTGTTATAACTGCCCACCTATTATTGACTAGTAAAAGTCAGTAGATTTGTAGTCAACTACTCATGGGTTGAAGGAGGGTTGGTAGAGGCTGCAAATACCTTTCCAACAGTATGCAAACCATCGTGAACGGATAGGGATTGGCCAAGCTACAGCGCTAATACTGTTCTAACTGCCCCACCTATTAACTAGTAAAAGTCAATGGATTTGTAGTCAACTACCTGTGTGTCGAAAGCAAGTTGGTGGAAGATGAGCATATCTGCCTAATTATCAAAGTCAGTGAAAATTTAACTTTAACTGCCGGAGTATTGTCTAATAAAAGTCGGTGGATTTGTATGAAACCACTCATGGGTTGAAGGCAAGTTTATAGAGCACCTGATTACCTTTCTAACGGTGTGCGAACCATTGCGATCCGATGGGTACTGAACCCGCTACAGCGCTAACACTGTTTCAAAAGACTCTGGTTTCCGCGAGTATTTGCCCTTTTTTGAGCCAACCATTGACTTTGAAGCACTAGTATAAACTGGGCAGTAAGACCTAGTAATGGTCCCTACAACCTGGGCCAAAGAGTAAGCTTACTGCGAACGAATTAGATTTTGACCACAATACAGTGCTAATACTGCTTAACTAACTGCCAGAGTTGTTTAATAACAAAAGTCAATGGATTTGTATAAAACTACTCATGGGTTGAATGCAAGTTGGTAGAAGATGAGCATATCTGCCTAATTATCACAACATAGAAAAGTCAGTAAACTCTAACTGCCCAAGTATTTATTAATAAAAGTCAGTGGATTTGTATGAGACTGCTTTTGGGTTGAAGGCCAGATGGTAGGGAATAAAAAATACCTTTCCAGCCATATACAAACCATTGCAATCCGATCAAAACTGGCCCTGCTACAGCGCTAACACTGTTTCAAAAGACTCTGGTTTCCGCGAGTATTTCACGTTTTGTGAGTCAACCTTGACTTGAGAGCAGTAGTGTCAACTGGGCAGTAAGACCTAGTAATGGTCCCTACAATCTGGCAAAAGTTTTGAAAAAAACTCAGTAAAAAGTTAACTGCCAAGAGTATTTACTATCAAAAGTCAGCAGATTTGTAGTCAACTACTCATGGGTTGAAGGAGGGTTGGTAGAGGCTGCAAATACCTTTCCAACAGTATGCAAACCATCGTGAACGGATAGGGATTGGCCAAGCTACAGCGCTAATACTGTTCTAACTGCCCAGAGTATTCACTAACAAAACTCAAAGGATTTGTAGTCAACTATCTATGGGTTGAAGGAAGGGAAGTTTATAGTAAGT